>NW_011500811.1:43593-70048 GCF_000495115.2 Populus euphratica | reverse complement strand
TTGTTGTTGTTGTTGTTGTTGTTGTTGTCATCTATAATTTATACACTTAACCTCCTTGTGGTTCGACCCCGGTCTTGCCGGGTTATTTATTACTTCGACACTCCTGCACTTGGGAGAAGACATCAATCTTTTAGTCGTATCAAAAATCATTAGAACAAAATTCACTCCATATTCTTATTAAGTGATTTTATAGAATAACAATGTTTCTTTTTAACTAATACCTTAAACTTCTTAAAAGAACTAAACACATTAGATTTTTCTGTTAAGAAGTATACCCAATTCTTTCTACTATATCCATCAATAAAAAGTAGAAAAATATAAGTTTTTTTCCAAATGAATGTTTGATAAACATTGTCATGTATTTCTTGTTGGGGTTGATTTGCTCTTGACGTAGACTCATATAGAAAAATCTCATGAAATTGCTTGCCCATTAAACTCATACAATTAATCTAGATGTATAATAGATGGTAGACCCTTCAACATGTCCTTTTGTGCCATCATCTTCAAGCTATCAAAGTTTACATGCCCAAGCCTCATATACTAAAGATAAGTTTCATTTTTTATACATGCATTTAGGCACGTATATCTCTATATTTAGCAAGAATATTCTATTATTTGTTATGGCTATCTTTGCAATCATATTTCCTTTAGTGGCAAGTAATGTCAAAGAATGATTTTTCATCTTAATCTTATACCCCTCCTTCAGCAATTATCTTAAGCTCAATATGTTGCTTTTCATTGTTGGTATATAATAGACATCACCAATAAATTAATAACTTTTATCTTTCAATTTAATCAAAATTATACCTTTTTCATTTGATGACAATCTTTGAATGATCTACAAAGATGACATTACCTCTAATTGATTCATTAAGTTTCATAATTCTTTCTTTGTTTCTATACATGTGGTTACTGTCTCTATTGTCTAGGTACCACATATTCTCTTTGTCTTGCATTCTCTCATTATGAACTTATAGTAGAATGGTTTTTTTTTTTTTTTCTATCATAAGATTTACATTCTCTTAAAACCTATTGGTTGAATTCTAGCAATCCCTAGTATAATGACGTGTCTTTTAAAAATTAAAGCATTTAACTTTTGATTTGTCAAACCTATTGTCAATTCTGAATCTTGAATTATTATTGCCAATAGAACTAGTCGACCAATTCCCTTCATTCGATCAACTATTCAATCTATTGGGGCTACTTCGACCTCCTCTTCTAAATCTTTCTCTTCCTCATTGGTAATATCCAAAACCATCTTCCTTTGAAACAATGCGTATGCACCCACATCTTCTTAAAACCCATTGACTCTTTCTTTATTAGCATGTAATTTTCCTATGAGACCTTGTATTGAAAGAAAATTCATATTGTGTAACTAATTTATCGCGACCACTATATAATGGAACTTCTATTACAGTGAGCGTAGTATCTTCTCTACCACACGTCTCTTTCATCCTCTCCCTTTATCTCTTTATTTAATTGTATATGGCTAATACTCTTGTAATTTATTCTGAAATATTCTTTGATTTAAGCATATATAACTTTTCAAAGTCACCACGTAGTTTCTATAGATATACCTTTCTCACATTGTTAGCTCCTTAGTTTAGTTCTTGTAAAACTTCTCATGCTTTCTTGACGGTGGTTGTGTTGACCGCTATCTCTAAAATAATATCATTTGAACATTAGTGGATGATTGTTAGTGCTAGTTGATCCTTTTTTCGTGCCTTTTACACATTTTTTATTCAGGTTGAAGTCAACATTATTTTATCTATATGCCCTTTAAAGCCTTTTTTAATCATCTCCCATAAATCTTCGGAACCTAGCCAAGCTTTTACTCAAATACACCAAGTTTGATAGTTGTCCTTTATCAACCTAGGACATTGAAGCGGAAGGTTTGAATTGACCATGTTAAATAATCAAACTTAAGCTTCGATACCACTTATTGGAAAAGAAGGATAGGGTGTGGTAGGTAATTTATAAGAACATAACTAAAGAACAAGAAAAAAAATGAGATATATGATATTTTATTTAGAATTTTCTTAAAAGATACATCTTTCTAGCATTTCTCTATATCTCTCTCAACTTGTGTATAATGCTTAAGAGTATAGACCTATTTATAGAACTTAAGTCCTAGCTAATCAAGGAATTAAATTATTCAAAAGAAATTATAATCTAATAAGGAATCTAACATTCTATTTAATCAAGGATTCTTATATTAATTAGGATTCCTACTTTAACTTTAGCTAATATTAAAATTCTTATTAATTTTAAATCCTATTAGCCTAAATCGTAGTTGATATTGAACTTCAACAGTTATGGCTTTTTAGTTGGTTTTTTGCTAAGATTGTTTGTTGAAGAAAGCTATTTTAGAGTTATAAAAGGAGATGATGGAATAAGTTTGTTGTAGTATTGGCTGAGAAATATTATTCATGGCAGTACTCCTCTCCCTACCCAAGCTTTTAGGGTTAAGGTTTTGTAGAATTTTTATGGGAGAAATGGTGATATTTTAGGACTCACGATTTGATGAGATCTTGACCCTTGATACTAATAAATAAATCTCAATCATTCATTAAAGTTAAGGATAAAAACTTGTCTTACTTACAATTGACAAGGGAGGACAGAAGACTATTTTTATAGTTATAGTAGTGTTGGACAATATTTTTGAATGAGAATATTTAAGTGTTTCTAATGTAATAAGTGTTGTAATTTTAGTTTAGAGCAAAATACAAATATTAGGATATAAGTTTGCATAAGATTTGAGTGGTATGATGAAGGGTGAAGAGACATTAAGGCTAAAAGTTGGGCACTTGAACATCTTTCTTTTTCTTTTGTTTTAGGTGAAAAAGACAATGAAAAGTGAAATTATAGTGTTTTTCAATTTAGTCCTTAAACCTTTAGCACTTAGCAATAAAACCCTTAATCAACTTTAATATTTTGGTTTCCTTGCAATTTCACTCATAGCCCTCTTCATTAGACCCTTAAATTTCAGTGCTTTTTACAAAGTGATCTTTGGTTTCAGATTTCTTCAAAGTGGTCTTTAATTGAATTTTATACTTTGAATTTCTTTCGATTAAGCTCCTAATTGTACCAATTTAGACTTTAAAAGTTTCAATTATGTCCAAAATCTTCCAATCTTTGCAAATTGATTTGAATAAGGCCTCCAAACTTGATTTTTCTTCAATTAAGTCTTTGATTTAATCCACAAAACCTATTAAAAGTTTAATTAAGTTTATAACTTAATTAATTCTTTCAATTTCTGCCCAATTGACTTTTAAACTTATTTTTTATTTAATTAAGTCCTTAAATAAGTCAGTTAAACTTGTTAGAAATTTAATTAAGTCCTTAGACTTAATTAATTCTTATAATTTTGGTCAAGTTTGGATTTCAACCTCAATTTTGTTTCTTTCTCCCATGTTATCAAAACATCCCACCCTAGCTATTCTTATGGTATTTTAGTATTTTGCGACTCGAAGGCTTTTGTCTTTGTGTCCCAAAATTATTTTTGGATTTAAAAAAAATAAAAATATACACTTTTTATAAAAAAAATATTTGGGCTTCAAAATTGAGTTATGACAGTTGCCCCCTCTTTATGATACTTCGGTATTAAGTTTTTTAAAAGACTTTAAAAAACAAGTTTGTAAAGAAAAGAAAAAGGGTGTTGGGTATTTAAGCACCTCCTCTTGGTTCGTGATCAGGTAACCTATTTGTGGTCTCTATTCGGTTAACTTATTTGTGGTTTGTGTCAGGGTAACTTACACGTGGTCTCTAACTGAGTGACTTGCCTGAGGTTTTTTTCAAGTAACCTATCCATAGTCTATAATATAGTGACTTACCCGTGGTTTGTATTTTGGTAGCTTACCCATGGTCTTTAATCTAGTAACCTACCTGTGGCTTGTGTTTAGGTAGCCTGCCCATAGTTTATGTTTGGATGACCTTCCTGTAGTCTACCTATGGTCTCTAATTAGGCGACCTGCTCATGTAGTCTACCTATGGTCTCTAATTAGGCGACCTGCTCATGGCTTATGTGATGGTAGCCCATTCATGGTTTTTTATCGGGTGACTTCCTTGTGGCTTGTGTTTGGTAGCCTACTCGTGGTCTCTAACTAGGTGACACCCTATTGTTGATTTTCTTTGCACTTCTAGATAACAAGTTTGGCACCTTTTGTTTTCTAATAGCAAGGTTGAACTTCTTAATTATAGGGTTAATTTCTTAGCATTTCCTGATTACAAGGTTAATTTCTTAATGGCTTTTATTTGTAAGGTTGAGATTTGTCCTTCTAGATGATTAAGTTAATACTGAGAATTTTTGATGACATGGTTAAATGTGAGATTCCTAATAACAAGGTTAAAATATGAAGATTCTAGATGATACGGATGAAATCCAATCATCTTGGATTATACTCCATCCTAACAAGGCAACTACTCATTCATTATCATCATCATATTATATTTCTAATTATTTATTTATTCCACATTCGCCATTATAGAAAAAAACTATTACATTTATAAGCAAGTTCTAGAATAACCAATCACTAACTAGATACATTAGTTAACTATAAGATTCCTAGACAAAATACTAAAACACACATAATAAATACTTAAAATTGAAAAACTATTTATGCAACATCATACACAATGCACAATTAAGCTCTAAACAACGAAGTAACAACTAATAACTACTTCTGACTTTATCTAGTTGACACGACCAAAAGATTGATGTCTTTTCTCAAATGCAAGAGTGTCGAAGTAATAAATAACTTGGCAAGACTAGGGTTGAACCACAGAGAAGTTAATTATATAAATTATAAATAACAACAATAATAACAATAATAATAGTAGTAGTAGTAGTAGAAGAAGAGAAGAAGAAGAAGAAGAAGAAGAAGAAGTTGATGAGAACTTTGAGATGAAAGATCAATGTAAGGATCAAACAATGATAACAACAAATATTAAGGTTAGAAGATCCACTAATGGTATTTTAAACAAGTATAGCATAAAACTCTTATTATTCAATTGGAAACCACACATAAAGTAAGTTCCAATCAAATTATAAATTGTTAACATGATTACATTAGTTATCTTATTCAAATAATGCTAATACTTGTAAATATTATCAGGAATTCATGATTATAACTTATGTTAACAACAAATCAAGTTCCTTTCATAGTACAAGTGTAGGTTATATCATATTGTTGGGCTATGAAAGTGCCAAGTATTTGTTATACCAAGTATTATACAACATAAATCTAGATTAACCATTTAACAAGCAAAGTACTAAAAGTGAACAAGATAACAAATACAAAATATGTTAGTATCAAACATTAAGGTTCATGTTGAGTTTACACTATACTTATTTTTACACCATTAGTGTAACCTTTTCACCTTGACATTATAAACTTAGCTAAGCATAATAAAAGAGAGAAACATAAATAAACAAGATAAGAACATAAATAAAAATAAAGTTAACTAAGTAAAGGAGAGGAAATAAAAGGCATAAACAAGATATTAATGAAAGCAAAACTTAAGCATTAAAAAAATACAAAGAGAGAAAGCAAGAGCATGATCTTGATCTGGAAACCAAGATCCCTAAATGCATGGCAAATGCCTCCTTTTATAGGCCAAAATTGGTAACTATTGATTTGATGACTAATTGATGAGTGGGTGACCAACTCTTGACTTAGTGACAATTCTTATCTTCTTTTCTACCCAAAACGTTATTGATAACATCAGAATTTGAATCAGACATCCACATGAAAGTTGTATAATTTATCTCAGCTTTTCAGGAAAATAAATTAAGATCATTTGGACTTCTAGAACTCTAGATATGGGCTGAATACTGTAGGATAGATTCGGACTTCTTTGTTGTTGCTATAATTTGGACTTGAAAATGACTTTTTTAAATCTTGGGCTCCCATAAAATTTTAGATCTATGTCTTACCTTTTCATCCATATAAAGTAGACCTAAATATAAGATCTATAGCTCCAGATATGACCTAATTACCGAATAATGTTCCAATTTGGATTGCACCAGTATCTCTTTTCTAAGTTTAGCCATCTCTTTTCTAAGACAATTTCCAACAACTTTCATGAGAAGACCAGCTTAAATTCAGATCGTAGAAATGACATTTCATCCAGACAAGAGCATGAGGGCTATCCACTATGTCTACCAGCAGCACTGTTCAGTATTTTAGACATATTTCGAGCTGTAGTGCTCTAAATGATCTGAAATTTGGTGGATGGAAGGAAAAGAAAATTTCTAACAATTTTCATAAGAACACTTTGTCAAATTTGGATTGCATCAATATCAATTCATCTAGCCAAAATGCTTGAATGTTGCTGTCCACCAAGTCCACTAATCAATAGTTGGCCACTAAATCAATTATCAAATGAATAGTTTTGAATTTTAGCCTATATAAGAAGGCATTTTCTATTTATTTAGACATCTTATTTTTCACATCAAGATCATGTTCTTGCTCTCTCTCTTTATATTTTTGTAATGCTTAAGTTTTGCTTTCGTTAATCTCTTGCTCATGCTTTTCAATTCCTTTACTATACTTAGTTAACTTATATCATGTTTATGTTCTTATATTATTTATTTAAGTTTTTCTTCTTCATAATCTCTAGCTAAGTTAATTTTATCAAGGTGAAAAGGTTTCACTAATGGTGTTAGGATAAGTATAATATAAACTCAATAAGGACTTCAATGCTTATATCCTAAACAACTTACTATTAACATGTCTTATCATTTTTATATTATTAATTCTTAATACCTTACTTGTTAAATGGTTAATCTAGATTTGTGTTGTATAACACTTGGTACATCAAATACTTGATCCTTCATAGTCTTCGGTTGACATCGTTATTATGAAAGGAACTTGATTTGTTGTCAACATAAGTTAGCATAATGAATACTTGATAAAATTTATAAGTATGGTGTTACATAAATAAGATGATTAATATGATCATGTTGATAATTTATAAAGAGTTTATACTTTACTTATCTCTAATACTATTAGTGTATCCTCTAACCTTGACATTTTTTTTTATCATTGTATAATCTTCACATTAATCGTACATCTCAAAGTCTTCTTTAACTCATTATTGTTGTTGTTGTTGTTGTTGTTATTTATAATTTATATAGTTAACTTCCCTGTGGTTCGACTCTAGTCTTGCCGAGTTATTTATTACTTTGACACTCCTGCACTTAGGATAAGACATCAACTCTTTGATCATGTCACCATAGTTCTATCTATTCATTTTAATCCAGTTCATCACTACATTATCTCATTTAATTTATGTCATTTTAATTCTTCCATCTTCGATAAATGAAAATTCTCATGGTACTTTTCTAATAGTTAATCATCTTGGCATTCTTAGTTGGAAGCTAATCATTTCGGTAATCCCATATGGATGCCAAACATTTAGACATTGTCATTTAAAAGCTAATCAATCTAGTAGTCCTGTATGAATACCACTCAATCTGATGAACTCATCATGATTGCTAATCATTCAAGCATTCTCATTCGAAAGCCAATCAATCTAATAATCCCACATGGATACCAATCAATTCGGCTAACTCATCGTGGTTTCTAATTATTCTGGATATACAAATATTTCATTTCATAAATATCAACAATATAACACAATGTCATATTTTACTTCAAACATGATCACATTCAAGGAAAAATAAAGAATTTCCTAAAGAGTTATCTATGACGTACTAAGTACCTACCTACAATTTAGCTATGTCTAACTCCTCTAGTCCGTTGTACCACCCCAATGGTCTCTCTTCGCATTGACAAGTTTTCAACAAGTCATTATTGTACCCATACATATCCTCATTCATTATTTCCATTTATTTATTCATCTACAACCAAAGTCATTCTTTTAATTCCTTACTCAATTTCCATACTGTTCTCATTTAATCTAAACAAAGGTTTTCATTACTTTCAAATCATAGAAATTCTTCTATATTCCAAAAATCCTACTAGCAAATCCATATATATTTTTCAAATACAATTTATCAATTAATTCCATACCATCATATAATCCCTAAAATTTCACATATTCATCCATTTGACAAGGCCATTAAATTAGTAAACACTTTATTGCATAATTAATTCAAATTATTTAAAATCACCATCCACATAATCATACATAATTTATAATTAATGTCATCCGTGTATCAATTCACACTTTGTTACCTTATGGTCGGCCCTTTAGGGCTTTCTTTACCCATCACTTTTATTAACCATTCCTTAATGGTTTCACTGCCACAACAACACCCAAGGATCTTGGAAATTCATTTTCTATAAAATTCACTTTTCTCCCAATTATATTTGAAGAACCTTAATTTAAATTGCTAGGAAATTCACTTTTATCCCCATTTATTCATTAACTTTTGTTTAAATTGGTATTGATGAGTTTCAAACACCTTACCTGGTTACAAAATATATCTTAAATGCTACTCAATTAAATTTTTCCTAAGCTTTTTCTTTTTTTCCTTCTCTTTCTTCACTTCTCTTTCTAGCTCAACTTTTCCTCTTTTCAACCTTCCCTAATTCTAAATATAGATGTGTTTTTCTCCCTTAAATCCTTTCTTTTCACTCATAAATGTCACTCCTCTAGCCATTTATGATGAAAGGAAGGAAGAAGAAATGACAATGCTCTTTTGGGTATATGACACGATTAAAAGATTGATGTCTTCTCCTAAGTGTTGAAGTAATAAATAACTCAGCAAGACTGGGGTTGAACCATAAGGATCTTAATTGTATAAATTATAAAAAATAATAATATAACAATAATAACAATAATAATAGTAATAATAGTAATAGTAATAGTAATAATAATACTAAATAATAATAGTAGTATTAGTAGTAGTAGTAGTATTAATAATAATAATAAAGAAGAAGAAGAAGTTGATGAGAACTTTCAGATGAAAGATTAATATGAGGATTAAATAATGATAAAAACAAAAGTCAACGTTAGAGGATCCACTAATTGTATTTCAAATAAGTATAGTATAAAGTCTTATTATTTAACTGAAAAGAGGATCCATTAATGGTATTTCAAATAAGTATAGTATAAACTCTTATTATTCAACTAGAAACCACACACAAAGGAGGTTCCAATTGGATTATAAATTGTTAACATTATTACATTAATTATCTTATTCGAATAATGTTAATGCTTGTAAATGTTGTCAGATATTCATGATTGTAACTTATGTTAATAACAAATCAAGTTCCTTTCATATCACAAGTATTAGTTACACCATACGGTTGGGCTATGAAAGTGCCAAGTATGTGTTGTAGCAAGTATTATACAATATAAATCTAAATTAATCATTTAACAAGCAAAGTATTAAAGAGTGAACAAGATAACAAATACAAAACATATTAGTATCAAACATTACAGTCCATATTAAGTTTACATTATATTTATTCTTACACCATTAGTGTAACCTTTTCACCTTGACATAATAAACTTAGTTAAACATAATGAAAGAGAGAAACATAAATAACCAAGATAATAACATAAATAAGACAAAAGTTAATTAAGTAAAGGAAATGAAATGAAAGGCATAAACAAGATATTAATGAAAGCAAAACTTAAGCATTACAAAAATACAAAGAGAGAAAGCAAGAACATGATCTTAATTTGGAAATCAAGGTGCCTAACCTAAATGCATGGTAAATGCCTCCTTGTATAGGCTAAATTTGGGAACTATTGATTTGATGACTAATTGTTGAATGGGTGACCAACTCTTGACTTGGTGACAATTCTTATCCTTTTATCTGTCCAAAAAGTCATTGATAACTTCAGAATTTGAACCAGATCTCTACATAAAAGTTCTAGAAATTATCTCAGCTTTCCAGGAAAAAAAATTGAGATCATTTGGACTTCTAGAACTCTAGATATGGGTTGAACATTGAACATCGTCTGGGTTGCATGATAGATTCAGACTTCTTCATTGTTGCTGCAATTTGGACTTGAAAATGGCCTTTTTAAATCTTAGACTCCTATGAAAGTTGTAAGCCTATGTTTTATCTTTCTATCCATATAAAGTAGACCTAAATCCGAGATCTACAACTGTAGATATGACCCAATTATCGAACAGTATTCTAGTTTGGACTACACTAACATTTCTTTTCTAAGTTTCATCATCTCTTTATCCTTCAAATTTCAGTACTTAAACTCATCAATCAATCCTTTTATTTATGTGATAGACTTGTATTTAAGATGAACATTTACCACAAATTAAAGGTATCTTATATTATTAGATATTTTATTATAAAATATGATTTAGTTAAGGAGTTATTGATACTTCAAGTGCAAAATGATGATATAAAACTTTGATAAAAATGCATTTTTAACTACTAATTAGCGCACACCATAAGTTTTAAGAAGATGGAGAGAGGAATTGTTTTTGTCAATTACTCATTTATACTCTATTATTCACATTATTTCCTTTTTTTTTAGATAACATTCAAAACTTTCGATATAAATTTACATAAAAATTTCGTTTAACTGTTAAAAACATATATCCCCTTTTCGAAGAATTTATTTACTTACTTTACATATTTATCTTTCATAGTTAAATCCTTCATTAAGATAGTTTATACTAAATAATTCATTTTATCCTATTTTAGAATACAATATAATTTTAAATTATCTCGAGATTTATATGGAATATTTAATCAAAATTTAGCTATTTAGGTGTCCACACCTCTTTACTGCCCAGAAGTTCCTGCTCCTCCTATCTGATGTCTCACTCTAGTAACCTCACCTATATCAATATGATTTTCAAACCATTATTGACATATCCATTTAACTTAGGTGTCATGGTATGCACGACGTCGAAAGATAAAGATGCTTTCTAGATTGAAGGGTGTTTCAGTTTAATCATAAAGTTATGATTTGAGGGAATCTCCACTAAGTATCTGACACGACGAAAAGATTGATGTCTTCTTCCAAGTGCAGGAGTGTCGAAGTAATAAATAACCCGGCAAGACCGGGGTCAAACCATAGGGAGGTTAATTGTACAAATTATAAATAACAATAATACAACAACAATAAAAATAGTAATAACAATAATAACAATAACAATAATAATAATAATAATAGTAGTAGTAGTAGTAGTAGTAGTAGTAGTAGTAATACTAATAATAATAGTAATAATAATAATAATAATAATAAAGAAAAAGAAGGAGAAGAAGAAGAAGAAGAAGAGAACTTTGAGATGGAATATTAATGTAATGATTAAACAATGATAATAACAAATGTCAAGGTTAGAGGTTCCACTAATGGTATGTCAAACAAGTATAGTATAAACTCTTATTACTCAATTGGAAATCACACTGAAAAGAGGTTCCAATCACACTATAGATTGTTAACATGATTACATTAGTCATCTTATTCGATTAATGCTAATACTTGTAAATTGCGTCAAGCATTCATGATTATAACTTATGTTAACAACAAATCAAGTTCCTTTTATAGCTCAGGTGTCGGTTATACCATAGAGTATTGGCTATCAAAGTGTCAAGCATTTGTTGTACTAGGTATTATACAACATAAATCAAGATTGGTCATTTAACAAGCAAAGTATTAAAGAGTGAATAAGTTAACAAATACAAAACATGTCAGTATCAAACATTAAAGTCCATATTAAGTTTACACTATACTTATTCTTACACCATTAGTGTAACCTTTTTACCTTGACATAATAAACTTAACTAGATATAATGAAAGAAAGAAAAATAAATAAACAAAATAAGAACATAAATAAGATAAAAGTTAACTAAGTAAATGAAAGGAAATGAAAGGCATAAACTTGATATTAATGAAAATAAAGCATAAACATTACAAAAAATATAAAGAGAGAAAGCAAGAGCATGATCTTGACCTGGAAACCAAGATGCCTAAATTCATGGCAAATGCCTCCTTTTATAGGCCAAAATTAGGAACTATTGATTTGATGACTAATTGATGAGTAGGTGACCAACTGACACGACTAAAAGATTGATGTCTTCTCTCAAGTGCAGGAGTGTCGAAGTAATAAATAACCCGGCAAGACTAGGGTCGAACCACAGGGAGGTTAATTGTACAAATTATAAATAACAATAATATAACAACAATAACAATTACAATAACAACAACAACAACAACAATAATAATAATAATAATAATAATAATAAAGAAAAAGAAGGAGAAGAAGAAGATGATGAGAACTTTGAGAAGAAATATTAATGTAACGATTAAACAATGATAATAACAAATGTCAAGGTTAGAGGTTCCACTAATGGTATGCCAAACAAGTATAGTATAAACTCTTATTATTCAATTGGAAACCACACATAAAGGAGGTTCCAATCTGATTATAGATTGTTAACATGATTACATTAGTCATCTTATTCGATTAATGCTAATACTTGTAAATCTTGTCAAGCATTCATGATTATAACTTATGTTAACAACAAATCAAGTTCCTTTCATAGCTCAGGTGTCGGTTATACCATACAGTATGAGCTATGAGAGTGCCAAGTATTTATTGTACCAAGTGTTATACAACATAAATCAAGATTAGTCATTTAACAAGCAAAGTATTAAAGAGTGAATAAGTTAACAAATACAAAACATGTTAGTATCAAACATTAAAGTCCATATTAAGTTTACACTATACTTATTCTTACACCATTAGTGTAGCCTTTTCACCTTGACATAATAAACTTAGCTAGACATAATGAAACAAAGAAAAATAAATAAACAAAATAAAAACATAAATAAGATAAAAGTTAACTAAGAAAATGAAAGGAAATGAAAGACATAAACTTGATATTAATGAAAGCAAAGCATAAGCAATACAAAAAATACAAAGAGAGAAAGGAAGAGCATGATCTTGATCTGGAAACCAAGATGCCTAAATACATGGCAAATGCCTCCTTTTATAGGCTAAAATTGGAAACTATTGATTTGATGACTAATTGATGAGTGGGTAGCCAACTCTTGACTTGGTGACAATCTTTATCTTCTCTTGTCTGCCCAAAATGTTATTGATAACGTCAAAATTGGATCCATTCAAAAACATGAAAGTTGTAGGCAATTGTCTCAGTTTTCTTGTGCAAACAATTCAGCTCATTTTGACTTCTAGAACTCCAGATATGGCCAAAATACTGAACAGTGCTCGGGCTGGAGGACAGCTTCGGGCTTCTTTGTTATTGTAATAATTTGGACTTGAAAATGGCCTTTTTAGATCTTTGGCTCCATATAAAAGTTGTAGGCCTATATTTTACCTTTCCATCCATATAAAGTAGACCTAAATCTGAGATCTATAGCTCCAGATATAACCCAATTATCGAACAGTGTTCTGGTTTGGATTGCACCGACATCTCTTTTCTAATTTTGGTCATCTCTTTGCCCTTGCAATTTAAGTTCTTAAAGTCATCAATCAATCCTTTCATTTATGTAATAGGCCTGCATTTAAAATGAACATTTACCACAAATTAAAGGTATCTTATATTATTAAATATATTATTATAAAACATGCTTTAGTTAAGGAGTTATTGATACTTCAAGTGCAAAATGATGATATAAAACCATGATAAAAATGCACTTTTAAGTACTAATCACCAACTCTTGACTTGGTGACAATCCTTATCTTCTCTTGTCTGCCAAAATGTCATTGATAACATCAAAATTGGAGCTACTTAAAAACATAAAAGTTGTAGGAAATTGTCTCAGCTTTCTTGTGTAAAAAATTCAGCTCATTTGGACTTCTAGAACTCTAGATGTGAGCAAAACAGTAAACAGTACTCGGGCTGGAAGACAGATTCAGACTTCTTTGTTGTTGATACAATTTGGACTTGACAATGACCTTTTTAAATCTTGGGCTCCATATAAAAGTTATAGGCTTATATCTTACCTTTCTATCTATACAAAGTAGGCCTAAATCTGAGATCTACAGCTCCAAATATGACCCAATTACCGAACATTCTTCTGGTTTGGACTGCACCGACATCTCTTTTCTAAGTTTGGCCATCTCTTTATCCTTTCAATTTCAGTTCTTAAATTTATCAATCAATCCTTTAATTTATGTGATAGGCCTGCATTTAAAATGAACAATTACCATAAATTAAATGTATCTTATATTATTAGATATATTATTATAAAACATGTTTTAGTTAAAGAGTTATTCATACTTTAAGTGCAAAATGATGACATAAAACCTTGATAAAAAAATACACTTTTAAGTACTAATCAATAAGTCATAAAATTTATAATACATATCTCTACTAGGATACATCTCAATAGTCAATAGAAGATTATCTAATGATTCCTTATGTTTTAAAACAAATCTTGACTTTTGATAATTTTAACAAAGTTTTCAGAACACATGTGTGTCTTTGAACATGGTAGGCCAATAAAATCCATATTATAAGATTTTCGCAGTCGTCTTTGACAAGAAATGATTCCCACATCCCTTAGAATGACCAAATTTAATGACATTACTTACCTCATTGTTAGAAATGCATCTTTGAAATGTTTGATCAGGACAATATTTGAATAAGTACAGGTCATCCCAATGAAATTTTTACACGTCGCTCAAAAACTTTCTTTTGTCTTCGGTACTCAAGTGAGTTGGTAAAAATTCTAAAGCAAGAAAATTGATATTTTTAGCAAACCAAGACATTGAAGTAAGAGAAAGAAAGGATTCATTAGAAAAGTAATCATCGATTGGTGTGATGTTGGATGTGGAATCTATTGTCACTCTTGATAAAAGATCCACATCAACATTTTCAGTGCCTTTTTCATTCGTGATTTCTTCCTGGGAATAAATCATTTACAAATCTCCAGATTTATCCAACTCAATTTTACTTAAAGTAGATTTAAGTTAATTATAAACTAATTCTTTAATATGATCTACTTTTTGTAGATCATTATCATCTCCAAGTTGGTTGTAAATGTTGAAAATATTCATCTCCAATGTCATGTTTTTAAATGATAGCTTCATCAGTCCATTCCTACATTTAATCAATTCATTAGAAGTTGCAAGAAAAGGACATCCTAAAATAACAGAAAATGAATTACATGCTTTAATAGGGTATGTGTCCAAGATAATAAAATCCACAAGATAAATGAATTTATCGACTTGTACTAACACATCTTCAACTATTTCTTTATAGATCTATTAGCAAGTAAGAGTGTTGTAGAAGTTGATTTTAACTCACCTAGCAATAGACTTTAAAAAACTGAATATATAAGTAAATTCACACAAGCTCCAAGATCAAGTAAGGCTCTTTTAATTTTATGTTCTCTAATAAAGCAAGAAATTATAGGACAACAAAGGTTTTTATATTTCAAAGCATTATTTTTTTAAAGAAGGACACTTATTTGTTCGGCTAAAAAGGCTTTTTTTTCATATTTATTTTTCTCTCCACAATGCACAGATCTTTTAAAAATTTAGCATAAGAAGAAATCTATTTAATAGCATCTAACAAAGGTATATTGATCCTCACTTGTTTGGAAGTTTCAAGGATTGAGTTGTGATTGACTTTTATTTGTTTGGTCATGGCATGAAGAAATGGAAGTGCTAGCGGATAATCAGTCTTTTCTTTGCAATTTACAGATTCAACCCTTTCCATACTCTCGGAGATTGACTCATCATCTTTCTCACAAGGTTCAATAGTGGGTTTTTTGATAACTTTACCACTGCAAAGAGTAGTGACTGATTTGACTTGATCCATATGTTGGCTTCTAGAACTACTTGCATTTGCATTGTATTGCCCTTTGGGATTTTGTTGTGCTTGAGATGAAAACTTACCTTTCTCTTGGAAATTGAGAGTAGATGTCACTTTTGCAAGAGTATCTTTAAAATCTATCATGCTTTCAGCAAGTTAAGTATTGATTGTCTTTTGCTTTTTAATGAATGCATTCAATGTTTCCTCAAGATTTTTTCTAAGAGGTGAAGCATAAAAAGGTGCATATCCATAAGAATTTTAAAAATTATGATGTGCTTGAAATGGTGGTTATGAAGTTTGTGCATTGTTGTTCTCACTCTTCTAACTGAAATTTAAGTGATTTCTTCAACCAGGGTTGTATATTTGTAAGAATGGGTTATGGTTAGGCCTTTGAAAATGGTTTAAAGCATGGACTTGTTCATGGATACATTCATTAAAAGAAGGTAAAGTTGGACAATCATTGGTTGAGTGTTCATTTGTTTTATATATTGATTGATACTTAAAAGTGTATTTTAATCAAGGTTTTATATCATTATTTTGCACTTGAAGTATCAATAACTCATTAACTAAAGCATGTTTTATAATAATATATCTAATAATATAAGATACCTTTAATTTATGGTAAATGTTCATTTTAAATACAGGCCTATCACATAAATGAAAGAATTGATTGATGAATTTAAGAACTGAAATTGAAAAGACAAAGAGATGACCAAACTTAGAAAAGAGATGTCGGTGTAGTCCAAACCGGAACACTATTCAGTAATTGGATCATATCTAGAGTTGTAGATCTTAGATTTAGGTCTACTTTATATGGATGAAAAGATAAGACATAGGCATACAACTTTCATATGAGCCTAAGATCTAAAAAGGCCATTTTCAAGTTCAAATTGGAGAAACAACAAAGAAGCCCGAATTTGTCCTCTAGCCCGAGCACTGTTCAGTATTTTGGTCATATCTAGAGTTTTAGAAGTTGAAATGATCTGAATGTTTTACACAAGAAAGCTGAGACAATTTTCTACAACTTTTATGTTTTCAAGTGGTTTCAATTTTGACGTTATCAATGAAGTTTTGGGTAGACAAAAGAAGATAAGGATTGTCACCAAGTTAAGAGTTGGCCACCTACTCATCAATTAGTCATCAAATCAATAGTTCTCAATTTTGGACTATAAAAGGAGGCATTTGCCATGCATTTAGGCATCTTGGTGTCTAGATCAAGATCATGTTCTTGCTTTCTCTCTTGTATTTTTTGTATTGCATCTTGGTTTTTAGATTAAGATCATGCTCTTCCTTTCTCTCTTTGTATTTTTTGTAATGTTTATGCTTTGCTTTCATTAATATTAAGTTTATGCCTTTCATTTCCTTTCCTTTACTTAGTTAACTTTTATGTTCTTATTTTGTTTATCTATTTTGCTTTCTTTCATTATGTCTAGCTAAGTTTATTATGTCAAGGTGAAAAGGTTACACTAATGGTGTAAGAATAAGTATAGTGTAAACTTAGTATAGACTTTAATGTTTGATACTAACATGTTTTGTATTTGTTATCTTGTTCACTCTTTAATACTTTGCTTGTTAAATGACTAATCTTGATTTATGTTGTATAACACTTGGTACAACAAATGCTTGGCACTTTCATAGCCCATACTGTATGGTATAACCGACACCTAAGCTATGAAAGGAACGTGATTTGTTGTTAACATAAGTTATAATCATGAATGCTTGATGAGATTTACAAGTATTAGCATTAATCGAATAAGATGACTAATGTAATCATGTTAACAATATATAATCTGATTGGAACCTCCTTTGTGTGTGGTTTCTAATTGAATAATAAGAGTATATACCATACTTGTTTGACATACCATTAGTGGATCCTCTAACCTTGACATTTTTTATTATCATCGTTTAATCCTTTCATTAATATTCGATCTCCAAGTTCTCATCTTCTTCTTCTTCTTCTCTTTCTTTTTCTTTATTATTATTATTATTAGTATTACTATTACTATTATTAATATTATTATTGTTGTTGTTGTTGTTGTTGTTATTATTGTTATTACTATTATTGTTGTTGTTGTTGTTGTTGTTGTTGTTGTTATTATTGTTATTACTATTATTATTGTTGTTGTTGTTATTATTGTTGTTGTTGTATTATTGTTATTTATAATTTGTACAATTAACCTCCTTGTGGTTCGACTCCGGTCTTGCCTGGTTATTTATTACTTCGACACTCATGCACTTGGAAGAAGACATCAATCTTTCAGTCGTGTTAAGTTTTTGGCGCCATTGCCGAGGAGGTCAGTTTTATATGAATTATAATATTTATTTTATTTTCTATTTTCACTTTTCTTGTATATAACTGTGTTTCTTTTCTCTTGTTTGTTCTTCTTTTGTTTTCTTTTTCCTTTTATTCTATTCCTACACGTGCATGAGAGTGTGGTCACGTATATCAAGTGGTAGACTTTGTAGGGTATCCTCATCATTTTCAGAAAATATGGCCAAAAAAGATAATCAATTACTTCATAATGAGAATAATGAGAATAACCATACTAGAACACTTAGAGACCACATGAATCCCATAAGAACAAGTGGACCATCATGCATAGTTTTTTCTCCCGATGCATTTCATTTTAATTTTAAGCCAGGCATTATTGAACTTTTATCTTCTTTTCATGGCTTAGAATTGGAAAATCCATACTTGCATTTAAGGAAATTTGAGGAGGTCTGCAACACATATAATAATTTAAATTGAAGCATGAACACCATCAGATTAAAGCTTTTTCCTTTTTCATTAAAAGATAAAGCTAAAACATGGCTACAAAATTTAAGACCAGGATCCATTCGTGCTTGGGATGAAATGCAACAACAATTTTTAAAGAAGTTTTTCCCATCTCATAGAACAAACTCTTTCAAGAGACAAATCACCACTTTCACTCAAAAACCAGGAGAAACATTTTACAAATGTTGGGATAGGTATCGAGACTTGCTTAGTACTTGCCCTCATCATGGTTTTGAAACATGGAGATTGGTTTCACATTTCTATGAAGGGTTAACACCTAAAGATAGGCAAATGGTTGAATTGATGTGCAATGGAACTTTTGAAGATAAAGACCCTGATGAAGCAATGGAGTACTTAGACTTGTTAGCTGAAAATGCTCAAAATTGGGACACCACGGGTACTTATGAGGCACCGAGTAAAACTCAACCTCACACATCTAGTGGAGGCATGTACAACCTTAGGGAAGATCATGACCTTCAAGCCAAGTTTGCATCTTTAGCTAGAAAAGTCGAGGCACTAGAATTGAAAAAGAGTGGTCAATTAAAATCCGTTGAAAACATTGTGTGTCAAATCTGTGAAACAAATGAACACTCAACCAACGATTGTCCAACCTTGCCTTCTTTTAAAGAATGTCTCCATGAACAAGCCCATGCTTTAAACAGTTTCCAAAGGCCCAACCACAACCCATACTCCCAAACATACAACCCTGGTTGGAGAAATCACCCAAATTTTAGTTGGAAGAGTGAGAACAACAATGCACAAACTTCACAACCACAGTTTCAAGCACACCATAATTTCCAAAATTCTCATGGATATGCACCTCCTTATGCTCCACCTCCTACAAGAAATTTTGAGGAAACTTTGTATGCATTCATTGAAAAGCAAGAGACAATCAACACTCAACTTGCTCAAAGCATAACAGATTTTAAAGATACTCTTGCAAAATTCACATCTGCTCTCAATTTTCAAGAGCAAGGTAAGTTTCCATCTAAACCACAGCAAAATCTCAAGGAGCAATACAATGCAAATGCAAGTAGTTCCAGAAGCCAACACATGGATCAAGTCAAATCAGTCACTACTCTACGCAGTGGTAAGGTTATTGAAAAACCCTCTCTTGAACCTTATGAGAAAGATGATGAGTCAATTTCTAAGGGAAAGGAAGGGGTTGAATCTGAAAATTGCAAAGAAACGACTGATTCTCCGCCAGCACTTCCATTTTCTCATGCCATGACCAATCAGGAAGAAATCGAGGATGAAAAAGGCATCGAAAAGGTTGATGCGAATCTTTTATCAAAAGTGACAACAGATTCGACACCCGACATCACACCAATCGATGATTACTTTCCTGATGAATCTCTACTTTCTCTTAATTCAATGCCTTGGTTTGCTAAAAATATCAATTTTCTTGCTTCAGGATTTTTGCCAACTCATTGGAGTATTGAAGACAAAAGAAAATTTTTGAGCAACGAGCAAAATTTTTATTGGGATGACCCTTACTTATTCAATTATTGTCCTGATCAAATATTTCAAAAATGCATTCTCGACAATGAGGTAAGTAATTTCATTAAATTTTGTTACTCTAAGGCATGTGGGGATCATTTCTCATCAAAAAAGAGGATTGTAGAAATCTTACAAAGTGAATTTTACTGGCCCATCATATTCAAGGAGTCAGATGCATTCCGCAAAAACTGTGAAAATTGTCAGAAGGTGGGATTTATTTCAAAACACAGAGAGTCTTTAGATAATCTTCTATTGACTCTTAAGTCTCATCATAGTCAAGATAAGCATCGTGCAATTCATAACTTAGGAACCCATTTTCATAAAGAACATGCTTGGCATAGTCTTGGGAATCTGACTAAAAAAAGACCCTGTTTGCCAGTTTTTAAGAAAACTGGATGGGAAGCCTATCCCCGACCCATAGAGGGCGTTTAAGCCGTTCTTGGACGTAAAACCAAGGGAAGATGTGAGCCACAATCACAACTGCGATTTGAGTCTTAGCTTGTAAAAATTTGTGTCTTTTCTTTTTATTAATAACATAATATTTGTGTTTTGTCATTTCTTATTTTTGTTTCAGTGTGTTTCAGGTTTGTTAATGTTCATTATTTCAGGTGATATCTTCTATACTCTATCTTTCTACCTTAGAACATTGAGGACAATGTCTCGTTTTGGTTGGGGGGAGAGGGTAGTAGTTGATAAAAAAAAATTGTTTTTCATTTCATAAAGCATGTGCATAATTGTTGTTACTAGGATGGCAGAGTAAAGGAGTTCTTTTGTTAAAGTGACTCTTGAGACGCATCTTAGTAACCATTCTTAACAAGGTCTATTATAATACTTCCTGAAATATTCAGGTTTACAAACTCTCGTATTGTTACCACTTAATTCTGCTCATATACTTATTTAACATGTATTCTTAAACCTTAATTTACACACACACACTTTAACATATGATTGTGGGTTGCATATTGGATTATTACATTATTTATGTTCTTTTGTTAAAGGTAACAACTAAGGGAAAGGGATTGTATATAATTAAAAAGAAAAAAAAAAAAAAAAAAAAAAAAAAAAAAAAAAAAAAAAAAAAAAAAAAAAAAAAAAAGAAAAAAAAAATGATGATAATAAAAATGTAGATAAGTTTGGTTTCGTAGCCTCCCTAACCTAAGCAATTAAGCCCGAAGGGGTGTTTTAACACCTAATACCCTAAAGTCAACTGACTTGGGAGCTATTGGCCCAACGCTTGTTACATGGGTTGAGGAGAAAAGCTTAAGGGAATCAAACATTGCACTATCTACATATCAGTATCTGCGACCCGAGTTACTAAGCTCGTAGGGGTGTCTTAACACCTAATGCCCTAATACCAACTGGTCTGGGAGTCATTAGCTGAAAGCTCATTACATGGGTTAAAGATGCATGATGTTTTTAAAGTATATGTATATAGAGTTAAAAAAAAAAAAAAAGACAAAAATAGTAATCCCAACCCAAGGAAGTTAACCTTAAACATTAGAACAAAAATTTTGTTTTCTTCCAAGAAAAGCCCCATAATTATGTGTTGATACATTGAGCACAAAAGAAAGGTTTATTAATATCTTGTTAAGAGGTATTGAGCAGATATATAAATTTAATGAGAGTTTGTTTATCTGGATAGACTAATGGAAGTTAAATGATGAATACCTTGCTTTGTGAAATTTGCAAATTTGTTTTCTATTTTAACGCTTTGATTACTAGGGACTAGTAATAAGCTGGTTGGGGGGTGTGATTAGTACTTAAAAGTGCATTTTTATCATGGTTTTATATCATCATTTTGCACTTGAAGTATCAATAACTCCTTAACTAAAATATGTTTTATAATAATGTATCTAATAATATAAGATACCTATAATTTATGGTAAATGTCTATTTTTAATGCAGGCCTATCACATAAATGAAAGGATTGATTGATGACTTGAAGAACTTAAATTGCAAGGATAAAGAGATGGCCAAACTTAGAAAAGAGATGTCGGTGCAATCCAAACCGGAACACTGTTCGGTAATTGGGTCATATCTGGAGCTACAGATCTCAGATTTAGGTCCAATTTATATGGATGGAAAGGTAAGACATAGGCCTACAACTTTCATATGGAGCCCAAGATCTAAAAAGGCCATTATCAAGTCCAAATTGTAGCAACAACAAAGAAGCCCGAATCTGTCTTCCAGCCCGAGCACTATTCGGTATTTTGGCCATATCTGGAGTTCTAGAAGTCCAAATGAGCTGAAATTTTTACACAAGAAAGCTGAGACAATTGCCTACAACTTTCATGTTTACAACTGGCTCCAATTTTGACGTTATCAATGACGTTTTGGGCAGACAAGAGAAGATAAGGATTGTCACCAAGTCAAAAGTTGGTCACCCACTTATCAATTAGTCATCAAATCAATAGTTCCCATTTTTGGCCTATAAAAGGAGGCATTTGCCATGCATTTAGGCATCTTGATTTCCAGATCAAGATCATGCTCTTCCTTTCTCTCTTTGTATTTTTTATGCTTTGTTTTCATTAATATTAAGTTTATGCCTTTCATTTCCTTTCCTTTACTTAGTTAACTTTTATGTTCTTATTTTGTTTATCTATTTTGCTTTCTTTCATTATGTCTAGCTAAGTTAATTATGTCAAGGTGAAAAGGTTACACTAATGGTGTAAGAATAAGTATAATGTAAACTTAATATGGACTTTAATGTTTGATACTAACATGTTTTATATTTGCTATCTTGTTCACTCTTTAATACTTTGCTTGTTAAATGACTAATTTAGTTAAGGAGTTATTGATACTTCAAGTGCAAAATGATGATATAAAACCTTGATAAAAATACACTTTTAAGTATCAATCAATATCATATCACTATAAAACCTATGGTCTGTGAGAGTTTAGGTAAGAAGACTAGTTATCCAAGGAAAATATAGATCACCCTCAATGCATTGACACGACCAAAAGATTGATGTCTACTCTCAAGCGCAGGAGTGTCAAAGTAATAAAAAACCCAACAAGACCGGGGTTCAACCATAGGGAGATTAATTGTATAAATGATAGATAACGATAATATACCACCACCAACAACAATAATAACAATAATAATAAGAATAGTAGTAGTAATAGTAATACTAATAATAATAATAATAATAATAATAATAATAATAATAATAATAGTAACAGTAATATTACTATAATAATAATAATAGAAGAAGAAGAAAAAGAATAAAAAGTCGATGAGAACTTTGAGATGAAAGATCAATGTAAGAATTAAACAATAATAACAACAAATGTCAAGGTTAGAGCATCTACTAATGGTATGTCAAACAAGTATAGTATAAACTCTTATTATTCAATTGAAAACCACACATAAAGGATGTTCCAATGAGATTATAAATTGTTAATATTATTACATTAGTTATCTTATTCGATTAATACTAATACTTGTAAATTATAACTTATGTTAACAACAAATCAAGTTTCTTTCATAGCTTAGGTATTAGTTATACCATGCAGTATGGGTTATGAAAGTGCTAAGCATTTGTTGTACCAAGTGTTATACAACATAAATCTAGATTAGTCATTTAACAAGCAGAGTATTAAAGAGTGATCAAGATAACAAATACAAAACATGTTAGTATCAAACATTAAGGTCCATGTTGAGTTTACACTATACTTATTCTTACACCTTAGTGTAACATTTTCACCTTGACATAATAAACTTAACTAAACATAATGAAAGAAAAAAAATAAATAAACAAAATAAGAACATAAATAAGATAAAAGTTAACAAAGTAAAGGAAAGGAATTGAAAGGCAAAATAAGCTATTAATGAAAGCAAAAGAGGAGAGGAGAGCGGGTATACTGGGGAAAAGAGTGAAAAGCAGCCGAACCAAAGTAGCCATCCATCGCTGCCTTCTTCGCAATCTCCAGAAGCAGGTGCATCCCTTTCCAATTTTTGCTCTTCTATGTTCAAATCACATTTGAACAGTGTGAAGGTAACTTAATTACCTTCACACTGTTGATGCACGCGTGAAATTGTTTCACGCGTGCATCCGTTTTTTTTATCCAGGTCACTGGCCGAGCCAAGTTGGCTAGGCTGGGCCCAGCTGAGCCCAAAAAAAAAAAATAAAAAAAAGTTTCTGAATGTGTAAATAAAATAAAAAAAATGAATTTTTTGATTTTATTCGTTAAAGCTAGAGTCAGAATAAAAATTCAAATTTATTTCATTGAACTTTGTTTAATTTCGCAAAAAAAAAAGTAGGTAAAAAATAAAAATAAAATAAAATAAAATAAAATTATAAGTTTATTCACTAACGCCAGAGTCAGGATTAAAGGTAATAATTTATTTTATTTTATTGTATTTCTCTTTTACTTAGTTACATAAAAATATATATGCATAAAAAAAATTTTATTTGATCTTTTTATTCACTAACGCTAGAGTCGGGAATATAAAAAATACTGATTTAAAAATATTTTATTTTTACTTTTTTTATAAAAAAATAATAAACTGATTTTATTTTTTTATTCACTAACGCCAGAGTTAGAAATATCCGTAGTTGAATATTCACTGACGCCAGAGTCATGAATATTACACATAAACAATCATAGTATAAACAAAAAAAATATTAGCAATTAATGATTTAAATTTATTTACTTTGATACCTACGTAATATTTACCAATGCCAGAGTTGGAAATATTCGTAGTTGAATATTCACTGGCACCAGAGTTAGGAATATTACACACAAACAATCATAGTATAAACCAAAAAAAAAAATGTTAGCAATTAATGACAAAGAGTAGCAATGCAGCCTGCCTTAGGTAGGACGTTTAAGGGGTGATAATATCTTTCCTTTTACGTAACCAGTCTCGGACCATAGAATCTCTATTGACCAGATAGGGTTCCTAGTAACCATAATACTAGGTGGCGACTCCTTAAATAAAGAACATCCTCATTAAAAAATAGGATGCCAGAAATCCATCTCTTTCCAAAGATTTAATAAATTTTTAAGGCCGCCACGATGTCGGATGCGACAAAATGGCGACTCCACTAGGGACCATAAGACTAAGCTTTGCTTTATTTGTTAAAATTGCTACCAATATTTGTTGTATGGTTTGGTTTTTATTTTATTTGGTTTGTTTTATTTATTTTTACAGCTTTAGCATCCATATTTATTCATGCCATCATATATATTGGATATGCATTGACGCCTTCACACACCACGCATTTCATAATAAATATCTGCTGTATAAACTTTATGTTAAGTGGGAGAGTAGCGGTACCCCAATGGCTTTAGCCTAGGTAAGACTCGTGAAACCATCCAACTTTCGCTTGATTGTTTACTCGATAGTGGTTGGTATGCCTAAATTGATATTATTCAGGGCCTCTATCTCCACGCTACTTGTAAACCTCATATCAACCTTTCAAGGAAGATCACTGAGCATGCGAAAGACCTTTCAAAGACTAGATAGTAGCCTACCTTGAGCATTTAATGACTAGAACTTACCTTTTAAGTTGTTCCCTATGTAAATCTCACTAAGGCAAGCTTAACATATATCATCTTTATTATAGGATTGTTTTTAGGTGACATAATGGTCGTTAATCATGAAATCACAACGGTTGAGTATGGGCTTGAATCTGAATCATTGCATATGACTGAGGGAGACTGCCCTAGACTGGATGACAGTGGGATACCACTGCTAAAAGATGTGAGATGCATAATAAATGATGCCAGTCGTTTGCTTCCATTCACCAAATACTTGGCCGATGAGGCAGAATTTACTAAGATGTATGGGAGAGTTTTGCATCTTCTGAATATTCCAGTGCTGCCATTAGCCATAAAAAACTTAATTCATTTTTGGGATCCTGAATATCGATGTTTTACATTTGGGAATATCGATATAGTTCCTACCATTGAAGAATACGGTGTTTTGACAGAATTCCCTAAGGATATCCATAAGGTTTACTTTCATCAAAAGATTGAGAATACTATAGAGGAGCTTGCTAAGCTATTGGGAATCCGAGGATATCCATAAGGTTTACTTTCATCAAAAGATTGAGAATACTATAGAGGAGCTCGCTAAGCTATTGAGAATCCGTCAAATGAGCTTATATAGAGAAAAAAATAATTCTGGGGGTTTGAGATGGAAACAACTAGAAGAGCTTTTGATTGCTAAAAAGTCTAATCTTGGTGCTAATTTGGAGGTATACCGAATATTGGCTTTGGGGATATTTGGGTTGATTTTGTGTCCTTCGACGACTGGAATTATCAGTTTAGAGGCAGCTAATTTGTTTATGGAGTATGAGAAGACCAAAATTAATCCTTCTGCTGCGATCTTGGCTGAAACTTTTTTATCTCTCAATCATTGCAAAAGGATTGGGAAAGGTTCTATGAGATGTTGTGTTCCATTGTTGTTCATTTGGATGGTAAGCCATATAGA
>NW_011500811.1:0-35845 GCF_000495115.2 Populus euphratica | reverse complement strand
CATTGTTGTTCATTTGGATGGTAAGCCATATAGAGTCCGAGACACCAGTATTCCGAAATTTTTGGTGGTTTGATCAAAAGCCACTCGAGTTATTTGTATCAAGTGAATGGGAAAACTTTTCTGAAGATGATTGGAGGGTAAAATTGCAAGGAATTCCGCAAAGCAATTTTAATTGGAGAGCTTCGTGGATGAAAAATGTAGCATACCTAATGGGCTGTGGGAAAAAGCCTTGGGTACCTTTGATTGGGGTGACTAGGTATATTAGTTACGCACCTGCTTTGGTTGCAAGACAACTTGGGGACATACAAAGCATTCTAAGAACAGTTGGTTTAGCTCAATTCACTAGAGTCTACAAAGGCGCATATAATGAAATGCTGGAGAGCATTAAGCATGATTGGGGTTCTTTGGTGATAGTTAAAAAGGAGATAGGTGTAAGGAATCCTACGGTTAGTGAAAGGTATCCCGAATGGCGTAATAGAGGAGTCTTTATATGGTAGAAGTTTCTGAATCTGTGGGCACTCGAAGGAAAAGAATGAATAGTGAAGAAGGATTAAGAGAACAAGTAAAATTATTACAAGCTGAGCTTAAATGATTGTCCTTGGAGCAGTAGTTAGCCAAAGAAAGAGCTGTGAGAAAAACAGTTGAAGAAGAAAAGGACTCTATGGGTCAAGACTGGATAAAGGCAAAGGATGAATTGAAGACAATTAATAAGAAAATGACATATTATATGGCAAAAGCTAAGCATTAGGAAGAGTCAGTTATCAAGACGCAAGCTGCATTAAAAGTGTGTCGGGCGGACATAGTCAAACTTAAAGACCAATTGGGGAGAGCGGAGATTGAAATAGTCAACACTAAACATGTGACTAAAATACATGAAGAGCAAAGAGTAGAGTTGAATGATCATAAGGTTGAAGCAGAAGCATTGAGATCTAAGCTGGAAAAAGAAAAATTGAAGACTGCACAGCTTATGGAAAACCAGAAAATGATAAAGCAGCATAATCAAACATTGGACAATGTCAATAACTTTTTTTCTACAAACAACTTGATTCATACTGAGAGGATAAGAGAACTACAAGATCAAATTGATAGAGCAGCTATAGAAGCCCATTTATTACGAGTGGAAGCCCGCCAAGTAGGAGGAGACATAATGAAATATCGAAGAAGCATGGATAACACCGATCTTTTTTTTAAGAGCAATAGCTACTAAAGGCAGTGTTCTTTCTCTTGTAATAGATTAGATTAATTTTTCATTGTAAGCTTTTAAATAAGTAATGAAGGGGTTAGACCCACATTTTCAAAAAGAAAAAAAACATGTGTATATGGCTGAAAGCCCAAATGTCAAAAAGCTGAAGAGATCTCTCCTCGGCATTACAGCAATGATATCAAGTTCAAGCTCAACCCACATATCCAATGAATAACGGCCATATGTCACCAACAAAGCGTGAATCTATATCTAATATATTACATTCACATTCATGCATCTCATACATTTGCTTATAGATTGTCATATTCTGCATATAACAGGTGAAATATAGGTCCTTAACTGAAACGTATCCATAATACTCATTCACAAAAGAAAATGAAAAATGAAGAGAGAACTCAATTAGAAATGCAACACCAAAGAGAGTTGGAAAGCCTGAAAGAGGATGTGGCAAGCCTCACTAGCTTGCTCGAGCAAGCTTTGAGACCTAGAGCTGGGGAAGGAACATCTCCTCAACAAACATGTACACCTCAGCCTCCACCTTCCTTTATTCCACCATTCGAACCTCAGCATGCTGCTCCTTTCGCACCTACTTAATCAGCACAACCAATGAGGATCCCCCATATTGTGTTGATATAAGAAGAACCTCAAAGGAACAAGATAATGGAGGAAAATGGTCATGAAAAGCTAGCTGCCTTAGAAGAAAGAATGAAGGCGATAGAAGGGAATAGTTTGTATGATCCCATGAAGGCCGCTGAAATGTGTTTAGTGCCTAACGTGGTTATTGCCAGAAAATTCAGAGTTCCAGAATTTGTTAAATATACCGGAACTCAATGCCCAATCACCCATCTTAAAGCATATTATAATAAGATGGCTGAAGTAGTCCATCATGAGAGATTATTGATCAATTTCTTTCAGGATAGTTTAAGTGATGTTGCTCTTACTTGGTATATACATTTGGATAATACCAAGATTAAAGGATGGAAGGACTTGGTTGATGCTTTTATTAGACAGTATAACTTTAACATGGACATTGCCCCAGATAGATCAAGTCTGTAAGCTATGGAAAAAGGCAGTAAAGAGTCTGTAAGAGAATATGCCTAAAGGTGGCGTGAATTAGCCGCACAAGTAAGTCCTCCATTATTAGAAAGGGAGATGACTGGCTTATTTTCCAACACTTTCAAAGCCTCGTACTTTGAATACTTGGTAGGTAGTGCAACATAAAATTTCTCTGATTTGGTTGTCATAGCTGAAAGGATCGAACAAGTTGTTCGGACAGGTAGGATCGTGGATCCTATTGAAAAAAGAGGTTTTATTGGAAAGAGGAAAGAAATGGAAGTTCACAATGTTGAAAGGGAAAATAGAGGGAAGAAAACCTACCAAGATAATTACAGCTTCAAAAGTATTCCACCTACCCCCTCTATATCCAATATAAAATTCTCTTCACCTACAAACACCCAAAACAACCCAATAAACAACTAAACCAATAATGCCTACCGCCTAAGAAGAAATTTTCCAACAAATCAAGTGCAACTTCCACCATTACCCATATCTCTTACTGAAATGCACCAAAGATTGCTTAGTATTGGTCAGGTAGCACCTATTCCATTAAAACCTTTACAACCACCATTTCCCTTTTGGTATAAACCCGATAAAAAATGTGAATACCATGCTGGTGCTGTCGGTCATAATATTGATGGATGTATTGCTTTCAAAGGAAAAATCCTTCAGCTCATCAAAGCTGGGTGGATTTCTTTTGATGAGTCTCTAAATATGAATTCTAACCCTCTACCAAATCATGCTTCTGGAGGTGGGGGAGTTAATAATTTGGAGATAGGAAAGGGAAGTACATCAACTTTAAGGGTGACTATGGATAGATTGTATGGGATGTTGAGGCAAACAAACTATTTAAAGACACCAGTCAAAGTACAAGCTGTAAGGAATGAGAATGAATATTGTAAATATCATCAGCAGCTGGGGCATGATATCGACTCATACGAGGAGTTTCATTTGAAGGTAGAAAATATGATGACGTTGGGAGTATTAAGATTAATGAAACCCAAAGAAGATGAGTTGGTAGGAACAATGACTGCTTGTAACAAGAAAGTGGAAGTTTGTAGATACATACCAACCGAAAAGGGTCCACCAAAAATGATCCTAACCAAGCCTAATAATATTGTCAGCAGGAGTTTTAATGCCCAACCCTATAATTATGGTTATTCCTTTCACAACACAAATCCTGCCCCTGTTTTCCATGCTGAAATAGGAGGACTTACTCGGAGTGGGAGATGTTTTACTCCTGAAGAGTTTGAAAACCATAGAAAAGCCAAAGGAAAGGATATGGTGGAATTGACAAAGATAGATGAGGTTAATAAGCCAGTAAGTGATGAAAAGGCTAATGAATTTCTAAAATTGATGAAGCACAACGAATATAGTGTGGTTGATCAGTTAAAGAAAACACCTACTAGGATTTCTTTGTTGTCATTAATGTTGAGTTCAGAATTGCATAGGAATGCGCTTCAAAAGGTTCTTAATGAAGCATATGTTCCTCAGGATATCACACAAGACTCCATAGAACATTTGGTGGGCAGGATTCAAGCCACCAACTACCTCTACTTTACCGATGATGAGCTGGATCATGAAGGGACTGGTCATAATAAACCATTGAACATCACGATAAAATGCAAGGATTATGTGGTCGCTAAGGTGCTTATAGAGAATGGTTCTGCTCTCAATGTATTGCCAAGACATGTACTTGATAAAATGCCAGTTGATGCCTCTCACATGAAGCCAAGTACCATGACTGTTAGGGCATATGATGGGTCACCTCGACCAATCATTGGGAGTATTGATGTTGAACTAATCATTGGCCCACAACCATTTCAAGTCACATTATAAGTAATGGACATTCATCCATCATATAGCATGTTACTTGGGAGACCTTGGATCCATGCAGCCCGAGCTGTCGCATCTTTTTTACATCAACGGGTCAAGTTTATAATCAATGGAAATTTGGTGACTGTGAGGACTAAGGAAACTTTGTCAATAATGAAAAATGTGTTGATCCTTTACATAGAAACTGAAGAAAGTAAGGATGGAAATCTGCATGCATTTGAAGTTGTAAATGCTGAATGGGTACCAGAAAATACAATACGAAGAAAGCCAGAAATTTCCGAAGCAGCAAAAATGGCTGCTAAATACTTCTTAAAGCATGGACTGCCATTTCAATATGACCACACTACTAGAATGCCTGAGAGGGTTAATGTGATAAAAATGAAGTGCGCGGATCAAAGGCTTGGCTTAGGGTTTAAGCCTGGGAAAGCAGATTTCAAAAGAGCAGCTGAAATTAGAAGAGAAAAGAGAATGGCCCGGTTTGAAAAGAGAGAACCAGATGAAGATCGAATGGAGATCCCCCCAATCTATGTAACGTTCCCAGGATCTGCATATGTGATAAAAACTGAAGACTATGAGGGAGGACTAAGAAAGGAATTCAATGGTGTTCCTATCAATTATCTTGAAAAAGTCGGTGAACAAAAGTTAAAGGAAGAAGATAGTACTCATGACCAGTTGCCCCAGCTGACTATTGGCATTTTGGAAGATGGCTCATCAGAATTCGTGAGGAAACTGACCGAGGGAGAAGATTTAGCAAATTGGGAAATTCATGAAGTTCCAATTATTTTCAAAAAGTAATGTTTGTTTACTTGTTTGTTGTTTTGGTTATTTGTATTGTTTGAATAATTGTGCCTTGCCAAATCATCATGGCTTAAGAGATTGGCAATAAGGTTTTGTGGTTGAGCCTTTCTATCCTTTAAATTTCAATGAGATCATGCATACTTTCTTTCAATCGTGTTTTTCTTTTTCTGTGTTCATTTATTTACTTTTCCATAACTATATACTCATAACCGAAACACTTTCCGCTTTCAGGAAATCTGAAAGCGGATTGTCATACACCTCACAAACTCATTGCACTGTGGATAATTGGCTTAACTTTGATGAAAATATAATTGCCATGGATGAGGAAGAGTTTGGTGAAAAGGATATCCATGAGTTCGCAAGGTTAGTCGAACAATCTGACCGCATATGGAAGCCTGCAAAAGAAGAATTAGAACTGATAAATGTGGGCACCGAGGATAATAAACAAGAGTTGAAGATAGGGAAGCTAGTCTCTACTGACCAAAGAAGTAAACTGATTGCTCTTTTACAAGAATATGTTGATGTTTTTGCCTGGTCATACGCTGATATGCCTGGTCTAGATATTGATATTGTGGTACATAAACTACCTTTGATAGAAGGTTGTAAGCCAGTTAAGCAAAAGTTGAGGAGGACAAGGCCAGATATACTAATCAAAGTGAAAGAAGAAATAATGAAACAGTGGGATGCTGGATTCTTGGAAATAGTCGATTATTCTCAATGGGTGTCCAATATCGTAGTAGTACCCAAGAAAGATAACAAAATCAGGGTATGTGTGGATTTCCGAGACTTGAATAAGGCAAGCCCGAAGGATAATTTTCCTTTACCCCATATAGATGTGCTAGTGGATAGTGCCGCTAAGAGTTCAACTTACTCTTTTATGGATGGTTTCTCTGGGTATAATCAGATTAAAATGGTCGAGTAAGACAAGAAGAAAACAACATTTGTCACCCCGTGGGGAACATATTGCTATAAAGTTATGCCATTTGGACTGAAAAATGCTGGGGCAACTTATCAAAGAGCAATGGTGACACTGTTTCATGACATGATGCATAAAGAAATTGAGATATATGTGGATGATATGATTGCTAAGTCTAAAGATGAGGAAAACCATATCCTAGCTCTGAAGAAATTATTTGAAAGGCTGAGAAAATATCAATTAAAGTTGAACCCTACAAAATGCACATTTAGGGTGAAATCGGGGAAGTTATTGGGATTTATGGTAAGCAATAATGGCATAGAAGTAGACCCTGACAAAGTGAAGGCCATACAAGCTATGTCAACTCCTAAAACTGAGAAAGAAGTTCGAGGTTTTTTGGGGCTTTTAAATTACATTGCTCGATTTATTTCACAACTTACAGTCATTTGTGAACCAATCTTTTGATTACTTCGAAAGAAAAACCCTGGAGTATGGGATGAAGACTATCAAAAAGCATTTGATAAGATCAAACAATATCTGCAAAACCCACCATTATTGGTACCACTTGTGCCTGGAAAGCCTCTCATTTTGTATTTAACAGTGACTGAATCAGCAATGGGTTATGTGCTTGGCCAACATGATGAGACTGGAAGAAAAGAACAAGCCATCTACTACCTTAGCAAAAAGTTCACTGAGTGTGAATCTCGTTACAGTATGATTGAGAAGTTGTGTTGTGCTTTGGTATGGAGTGCGAAAAGACTTCGACAATATATGCTATATTATACCACTTGGTTAATTTCAAAGATAGATCCTTTGAAATATATTTTTGAAAAACCGTACATGTCAAATAGGCTGGCCAGATGGCAAGTGTTGTTGGCTGAATATGATATCATCTACAAAACAAGAAAATCCGTGAAAGGAAGTGCAATTGCAGACCATTTAGCTGGTAACGCCCTTGAAGACTATGAGCCATTAAATTTTGACTTCCCTGATGAAGATGTGCTAGTAATAGAAAATGAAGGGAGGACCATGTACTTTGATGGTGCAGTGAATGTGTCTGGTAATGGAGTTGGTGCTGTAATAATTTCTCCCGAAGGAAAACAATATCCCATCTCCATTAAACTGCAATTTAGTTGCACAAACAACACGGCTGAATATGAGGCTTGCATTCATGGATTAGAAGCTGCATTGGAATTGAAGATACGGAAACTAGAGGTATATGGAGACTCCATGTTGATAATCTGCCAGACAAAGGGGGAATGACAGACAAAAGATGAGAAATTGAAACCATATCAAGAATATCTCTCCAAGTTGGCTAAAAACTTTGAAGAGATAGAGTTCAATCATTTAGGAAGGGATAAGAATCAGTTTGCAGATGCTTTAGCAACCCTGGCCTCTATGGCCACAATCGATTGTGGTATCAGAGTACATCCTATAGGCATTGATATCAGAAGTTCTCCTACTCATTGTTATTTAATAGAAGAAGAAATTGATAGCAATCCTTGGTATACAAATATAAAAAGATTCATCCAATATCGGGAATATCCTTCTGAAGCTTCAAAGACAGATAAGAAGACATTGAGAAAATGGCAATGGAATACTTTCTAGATGGAGAAATCTTGTACAAAAGGGCATTTGATGGGACTTTATTAAGATGCCTAGATAGATCAGAAGCCAATAAAGCTTTGTACGAAGTACACAGAGGAATTTGCACCACCCATGTAAATGGACACATGATGGCGAGACAAATGCAAAGAGCTAGGTATTTTTGGATGACTATGGAGAAGGATTGTATAGAATTTGTCTGAAGATGTCATAAATGTCAGGTGTATAGTGACAAAATTAATGCGCCTCCATTGCCCTTTTCAATATGGTGTCACCTTGGCCATTTGCAATGTGGGGGATAGATGTGATTGGGCCTATTAATCCAAAAGCTAGCAATGGTCATCAATTTATCTTGGTCGCAATTGATTATTTTACAAAGTGGGTGGAGGCCTGTTCATATGCTTATGTGACGCAGAAAGTGGTCAAGCGTTTCATTGAGAGAGACTTAATTTATAGGTATGGTTTGCCAGAAAAGATAAAAACCGATAACGCCAAGAACTTCAATTGGAAGATGATCGTGGAATTATGCACTAAATGGAAAATCAAGCATTCCAATTCATCCCCTTACCAACCAAAGATGAATGGTGTTGTTGAAGTTGCAGACAAGAACATAAAGAAGATTGTCCAGAAAATTGTGGTTACATATAAAGATTGGCAGGAATGTCTTCCTTGTGGTCTACATGCATATCGAACAACAATAAGGACATCCATTGGGGCTACACCTTATTCATTAGTTTACGGAATGGAGGTAGTGATACCTTTGGAAGTAGAAATTCCTTCTCTAAGGGTCCTCATGGAATCTGAGCTAGAAGAGGCTAAATAGGCAAAGATATGATATGAACAGCTAAATATGATAAGTGAAAAGAGATTAGCTGCAATTTGTCACCACCAACTGTATCAAAGCAGGGTAGCAAGAGCATGTGACAAAAAAGTTCGACCAAGAGAGTTTGAAGTAGGAGATCTTGTATTGAGAAAAATCCTATTACTACCTAGTGAAAATCATAGCAAGTGGGCACCCAATTATGAAGGTCCCTATGTAGTAAAGAAGGCATTTTCTGGAGGAGCATTGATACTGACAAGAATGGATGGAGAAGATTGGAGTAGGCCAGTGAATTCCAATTCTGTGAAGAAATATTATCCATGATTGTATAAGTTCTCATCAAATCAATAAAAGTTTTGCCAAGAAATTCACTTTGCATGTCTTTGCTCTCTCTTATAAATGTTTATTGATATCAAAGAATCAGTAAATACAATCTTGAAGCCTTGCATGATCTCATATATTCAATTCATTACCTTTTCAGTTTCCCTATTAGAGTTTTGAAAAATTGATCTAGCATTTTGATCTCAAAAAGTAATTTGATATTTATCCAAAAACGATATTTTTGACATTCTACTTGTAGAATGACGAGTGAATCAAGCAACTCCATTATTTAGGTGACTAAATTATAAAAAAAATTAAAAAAAAAACCCTTACCTCGTTACTCTTGAATCATGTTTTTTTAAATGTATTAATAATGGTATGTAGTGAACTTGTTGCTCATAACTCATGAAATGTATCTTTGCAAAGAATAAACCATCACATTATACGAGGTCAAAGTTTATTGATCATAGCTGCTTGCGCTTGAAATGAGGAAAGGTCATTTTTGTTATTCCTTTCACGTTCTAAAATAAGTACATCCCTTGCAAACCCTTTTTGAGCCTAAATAATTTTTTCTTTCATAAAAAAAATCCCGACTAGAATCACACCCCACACTGGGGGCAAGTAAAATTTCAATGATCAAGAAAGATGATAAAGCTGTGAGAAAGCAAAAAAAAAAAAAGCCCAAGAAACTCAAATGCTAGGGGGCATGCCTAAATCACAAGAAAAGGTGATAACCACGATAAAGTGAGTATGCTCTCTAGTAAAGCAATGAAAAAGAAAAAAAGAAGCAGCAAATCAAAGAGCGACAAAAGAAAGTATGAATAACATTAATAGTCAAACTGTTAATAGTGATTCTCAGTCTTTGAAGCCCTGAAACACTTTTTGAGCCTTATGAATCCTTTTCTTTCATAGCCAAAAACTACAGCCTACGTTACATACCTATAGAAGTTCTTTCTAATCAAGCAAGCAAGCAACCTAGAGCAATAAACAATGCTCTCAAAATGCAAAGAATACCTTTTCATAAGATTCATGACATCAAGAATAAACTACTCATTATTATTCATGTTGATAAAAATAAATGTGCAAAAAGAGATGACACGACTAAAAGATTGATGTCTTCTCCCAAGTGCAGGAGTGTCAAAGTAATACATAACCCGATAAGACCGGGGTCGAACCACAAGGAGGTTAATTGTACAAATTATAAATAACAATAATAGAATAACAATAACAACAACAACAACACTAATAGTAGTAGTAGTAGTAGTAGTACTAATAATAATAATAATAATAATAATAATAAAGAAAGAGAAGAAGAAAAAGAAGAAAAAGATGAGAACTTTGATATGAAATATTAATGAAAGGATTAAACAATGATAATAACAAATGTCAAGGTTAGAGGTTCCACTAATGGTATGTCAAACAAGTATAGTATAAACTCTTATTATTTAATTGGAAACCATACATAAAGGAGGTTCCAATCTGATTATCGATTATTAACATGATTACATTAGTCATCTTATTCGATTAATGCTAATACTTGTAAATCTCGTCAAGCATTCATGATTATAACTTATGTTAACAACAAATCAAGTTCCTTTCATAGCTTAGGTACCGGTTATACCATACAGTATGGGCTATGAAAGTGTCAAGCATTTGTTGTACCAAGTGTTATACAACATAAATCAAGATTAGTCATTTAACAAGCAAAGTATTAAAGAGTGAACAAAATAACAAATATAAAACATGTTAGTATCAAACATTAAAGTCCATATTAAGTTTACACTATACTTATTCTTACACCATTAGTGTAACCTTTTCACCTTGATATAATAAATTTAGCTAGACATAATGAAAGAAAAAAAAAATAAACAAAATAGAAACATAAATAAGATAAGAGTTAACAAAGTAAAGGAAAGGAAATGAAAGGCATAAACTTGATATTAATGAAAGCAAAGCATAAACATTACAAAAAATACAAAGAGAGAAAGCAACAACATCATCTTGATCTGGACACCAAGATGCCTAAATGCATGGCAAATGCCTCCTTTTATAGGCTAAAATTGGGAACTATTGATTTGATGACTAATTGATAAGTAGGTGGCCAACTCTTGACTTGGTGACAATCCTTATCTTCTCTTGTCTGCCCTAAACATCATTGATAACGTCAAAATTGGAGCCACTTGAAACATGAAAGTTGTAGGCAATTTTCTCAGATGTCTTGTGTAAACACTTCAGCTCATTTGGACTTCTAGAACTCCAGATATGGCAAAAATACTGAACAGTACTCAGGCTAGAGGACAGATTCGGGCTTCTTTGTTGTTGCTATAATTTGGACTTGAAAATGGCCTTTTTAGATCTTGGGCTCCATATGAAAGTTATAGGCCTATGTCTTAACTTTCCATCCATATAAAGTAGACCCGCTCCATATGAAAGTTGTAGGCCTATGTCTTACCTTTCCATCCATATAAATTGGACCTAAATCTGAGATATATAGCTCTAGATATGACCCAATTACCGAACAGTGTTCCGGTTTGGATTGCACCGACATCTCTTTTCTAAGTTTGGCCATCTCTTTATCCTTGCAATTTAAGTTCTTCAAGTCATCAATCAATCCTTTCATTTATGTGATAGGCCTGCATTTAAAATAAATATTTACCATAAATTAAAGGTATCTTATATTATTAGATATATTTTTCTAAAACATGTTTTAGTTAAGGAGTTATTGATACTTCAAGTGCAAAATGATGATATAAAACCATGATAAAAATGCATTTTTAAGTACTAATCACACCCCCAAACCAGCTTATTACTAGTCCCTAGTAATTAAAGCATTAAAATAGAAAAGCAATTTGCAAATTCCACAAAGTAAGGTATTCATCATTTAACTTCCATTAATCTATCCAGATAAACAAACTCTCATTTATATATATATCTGCTCAATACGTCTTAACAAGATATTAATAAACTTTTCTTTTGTGCTCAATGTATCAACACATAATTGTGGGGCTTTTCTTGGACGAAAATAAAATTTTTGTTCTAATGTTTAAGGTTAACTTCCTTGGGTTGGGATTATTATTTTTGTCTTCTTTTTTTTTAAAAATATATATACATATAATTTAAAAACATCATGCATCTTTAACCCATGTCACGAGCTTTCAGCTAATGACTACCAGACCAGTTGGTCTTAGGGCGTTAGGTGTTAAGACACCCCTACGAGCTTAGTAACTCAGGATGTAGATACTAACATGTAGATAGTGCAATGTTTGATTCCCTTAAGTTTTTCTCCTCAACCCATATAGCAAGCGTTGGGCCAATAGCTCCCAAGTCAGTTGACTTTAGGGTATTAGGTGTTAAAACACCCCCTTCGGGCTTAATTGCTTAGGTTAGGGAGGCTACGAAACCAAACTTATCTACATTTTTATTATTATCATTTTTTTTTCTTTTTTTTTAATTATATACAATCCCTTTCCCTTAGTTGTGACCTTTAACAAAAGAACATAAATAATGTAATAATCTAATATGTAACCCACAATCATATATTAAAGTGTGTGTGTGTGAAAATTAAGGTTTAAGAATATATGTTAAATAAGTATATGAGTAGAATTAAGTGATAACAATGCGAGAGTTTGTAAATCTGAATATTTCAAGAAGTATTATTGATTAGTACTTAAAAGTGCATTTTTATCATAGTTTTATATCATCATTTTGCACTTGAAGTATCAATAACTCCTTAATTAAAGCATGTTTATAATAATTTATCTAATAATATAAGATACCTTTAATTTATGGTAAATGTTCATTTTAAATGCAGGCCTATCACATAAATGAAAGGATTGATTGATGACTTTAAGAACTTAAATTACAAGAATAACGAGATGGCCAAACTTAGAAAAGAGATGTCGGTGCAATCCAAACCGGAACACTGTTCGGTAATTGGGTCATATATGGAGCTACAGATCTCAGATTTAGGTCCAATTTATATGGATGGAAAGGTCAGACATATTCCTACAACTTTCATATGGAGCCCAAGATCTAAAAAGGTCATTATCAAGTCCAAATTGTAGCAACAACAAAGAAGCCCGAATCTGTCTTCCAGCCCGAGCACTGTTCGGTATTTTGGCCATATCTGGAGTTCTAGAAGTCCAAATGAGCTGAATGTTTTACACAAGAAAGCTGAGACAATTGCCTACAACTTTCATGTTTGCAACTGGCTCCAATTTTGACGTTATCAATGACGTTTTGGGCAGACAAGAGAAGATAAGGATTGTCACCAAGTCAAAAGTTGGTCACCCACTTATCACCCAGTCATCAAATCAATAGTTCCCAATTTTGGCCTATAAAAGGAGGCATTTGCGATCGATAGATCTATAAAAGTGCCTAGAGGAATAATTGAAGATGTGTTAGTACAAGTCGATAAATTCATTTATCCTGTGGATTTTATTGTCTTGGACACAGAACCTGTTGAAGCATGTAATTCATTTCCTGTTATTTTAGGACGTCCATTTCTTGCAACTTCTAATGCATTGATTAATTGTAGGAATGGACTGATGAAGCTATCATTTGGAAACATGACATTGGAGATGAATATTTTCAACATTTGCAAGCAACTTGGAGATGATAATGATGTACAAGAAGTAGATCATATTGACAAATTAGTTTATGATGAACTTGAATCTACTTTAAGTACAGATGAGTTGGATGAATCTGAAGATTTGCAAATGATTTATTTTGAGGAAGAAATCATGGATGAAACAAGCACCGAAAATGTTGATGCAAATCTTTTGTCAACAGTGACAACAGATTTGATATCTGACATCACACCAATAGATGATTACTTTCCTTACTTTCTCTTAGTCCAATGCCTTGGTATGATAAAAATATCAATTTTCTTGCTTTAGGAGATTTGCCAGCTGATTGGAGTACCCAAAACAAAGAAAAGTTTTTAAACGAAGTGAAGAGCTTTTATTGTGATAACCCTAACTTATTCAAATATTGTCCTAATCAAATATTTCAAAGATTCATTTCCGACAATGAGGTAAGTAGTGTCATTAAACTTTGTCATTCTGAAGCATGTGGAAGTTATTTCTCGTCAAAAAAGACTGCTGCAAAAATCTTTCAAAATGGATTTTATTGGCCCACCATGTTCAAGGACACACATGCATTCTGCAAAACTTGTGAAAATTGTCAAAAAATTGACACTCGTCAAAAAGTTTTGTTTTATGATTCTCAACTCTATGCATTCCCTAAAGAGCTAAGATTAAGATGGACCAATCCTTATGGGGCCTGTGATATTGAGAATTCAATGAATGACAATGTTTTTAAGGAAAATGGACATCGTTTGAAAGCTTACTTTGATAAGTTTCCTAGCAAAAATGAATCAATTAGTTGGAATGATCTTGTAGATAAAGGTTGATTATTTTGTTTTTCTCACATTTTCTTTTTTGTGTTTCTTTTTTGAGTGATTTTTGCTAGTTTCTCTCACCCCGGCCAAATGGCGGATCACGGTACTCCGTGACTTAAGTCGGTTCTTTCAATTTCCCATAATTACTGATATCTGTGTATATATTTGTGCAATTCTTTAAATCTCTCTTCCAATTCTCATTTGAAAATGGACACTAATCTTGAAAAATTGAAAAAGAATTTTCCCGCTCTGCCTCAGAATGCGATTACAAAAATTTACCGTGCTAGATGTGCAAGATTGAGATTGTTAATGAATCATGGAATTCCTGAAGATATTCGCTGGTTGATTGAAGCAAAGGTCCGATTGTCAGGTGAGTCCTCTGACTTCTTCATTTCACACATGCATGGAACAGGTAAAAGCACTTTTGCAAAGAAACGTCGTGCAAAACGACTAGATGTCTGTCATCGATGTGCTAGATGGACTTGTAATACACAATGTCGTTCTTTAGGAATGGTATCTATAAACCGTGAAGATAAAATACAATTCATTAAGGATGGCCTGAGTAAGGAGTCTTTAGATAATCTTCTATTGACTCTTGAGACGCATCCTAGTGGAGATGTGCATCGTGCAATTCATGATTTATGGCCACTATTTCATAAAGAACATGATAGACTTAGTCTTGGGAATCTGACTAAAAAAGACCTTGTTTGCCAGTTTTTAAGAAAACTGGATGGGAAGCCTATCCCCGACCCATAGAGGGCGTTTAAGCCGTTCTTGGACGTAAAACCAAGGGAAGATGTGAGCCACAATCACAACTACCTGTACATACACATGTTTTTTTTCAAAAGTAAATAAATAAATAAATAAAAAGAGAGAGAGAGTGTGTGAGACTCTAGCTGGCCTACATATAGATGTTATGATTGCCTTTCTACTTTCTCATCTATAAAACCCTCTTTTCCTTCCTTTCATTTCTACTCAACCCATACATTCAACAAATACAGAAGTGTGTAGAAATGGCAAGTTCCTCAAGTCATCAAATAAGAAATATTTGTGTTTTCGGTGGATCTAGTCTTGGGAAAGAAAAGGAGTTTTTAGAATCAGCAAATCATCTTGGTCAGGTGCTAGCTGAGAGAAAGATTCATTTAGTGTATGGGGGAGGCAGTCTTGGGTTAATGGGAGGTGTGTCAATAGCTGCATTTTTAGGAGGTAGTCAAGTTTTGGGGGTCGTCCCTGAAGCTTTGGCACAAGGGGACATCATTGGAAAAACAATTGGAGAGGAACTTCAGGTCTCCACAATGTCGGCTCGAATGAATGCAATGTTTAACCATGCTGATGCTTTCATTGCTTTACCAGGTGGTCTAGGCACATTGGAAGAGATCTTTCATATTTCCTCTTGGGCTCAACTGCACATTCACCATAAACCCATAGGTTTGTTAAATGTTAATGGTTATTATGATAAGTTGTTGTCTTTTCTTGATCATGTTGTGGAACAGGAATTTTTAACATCTTCTGCACGACAAATCATAATCTCTGCTACTACTGCTGAACAATTGATTGACCAACTACAATCTTTCATTCCTGTGATTGATCCTTCCATGAGTCGCATAAATTGGTCATCTAAGGAAAGCCGTAAAAATCTTAGATTGGATTTGAGCCTTCATTTGTGAATTTTTGTGTCTTTTGGTTTTATTATTATGTTTTGTTATTTCTTATTTTTGTTTCAGTGTATTTCAGGTTTTGTCAGTGTTCGTTATTTCAGGTGATATCTTTTATACTCTATCTTTCTACCTTAGAACATTGAGGACAATGTCTCATTTTGGTTGGGGGGAGAGGGTAGTAGTTGATAAAAAAAAAAAATTTGTTTTTCATTTCATAAAGCATGTGCATAATTGTTGTTACTAGGATGGCAGAGTAAAGGAGCTCTTTTGTTAAAGTGACTCTTGAGACGCATCTTAGTAACCATTCTTAACAACGTCTATTATAATACTTCCTGAAATATTCAGATTTACAAACTCTCGCATTGTTACCACTTAATTCTGCTCATATACTTATTTAACATGCATTCTTAAACCTTAATTTACACACACACACACACTTTAACATATGAATGTGGGTTGCATATTGGATTATTACATTATTTATGTTCTTTTGTTAAAGGTAACAACTAAGGGAAAGGGATTGTATATAATTAAGAAAAAAAACATAAAAACAAAAAAAAACAAAAAAAACAAAAAAACAAAAAAAAATAATGATAATAAAAATGTAGATAAGTTTGGTTTCGTAGCCTCCCTAACCTAAGCAATTAAGCCCGAAGGGGTGTTTTAACACCTAATACCCTAAAGTCAACAGACTTGGGAGCTATTGGCCCAACGCTTATTACATGGGTTGAGGAGAAAAGCTTAAGGGAATCAAACATTGCACTATCTACATATCAGTATCTCCGACCCGAGCTACTAAGCTCGTAGGGGTGTCTTAACACCTAATGCCCTAAGACCAACTGGTCTGGGAGTCATTAGCTGAAAGCTCGTTACATGGGTTAAAGATGCATGATGTTTTTAAATTATATGTATATAGATTTAAAAAAAAAAGACAAAAATAATAATCCCAACCCAAGGAAGTTAACCTTAAACATTAGAACAAAAATTTTGTTTTCTTCCAAGAAAAGCCCCATAATTATGTGTTGATACATTGAGCACAAAAGAAAGGTTTATTAATATCTTGTTAAGAGGTATTGAGCAGATATATAAATTTAATGAGAGTTTGTTTATCTGGATAGATTAATGGAAGTTAAATGATGAATACCTTGCTTTGTGGAATTTGCAAATTGTTTTTCTATTTTAACGCTTTGATTACTAGGGACTAGTAATAAGCTGGTTGGGGGGTGTGATTAGTACTTACAAGTGGATTTTTATCATAGTTTTATATCATCATTTTGCACTTGAAGTATCAATAACTCCTTAACTAAAGCATGTTTTATAATAATTATTCATGTTCCACAGCATGATTAAGAAAAGACAACAACTTATCATAATAACCATTAACATTTAACAAACCTATGGGTTTATGGTGAATGTGCAGTTGGGCCCAAGAGGAAATATGAAAGATCTCTTCCAATGTGCCTAGACCACCTAGTAAAGCAATGAAGGCATCACCATGGTTAAACATTGCATTCATTCGAGCTGACATTGTGGAGACCTGAAGTTCCTCTCCAATTGTTTTTCCAATGATGTCCCCTTGTGCTAAAGCTTTAGGGACGACCCCTAAAACTTGACTACCTCCTAAAAATGCAGCTATTGACACACCTCCCATTAACCCAAGACTGCCTCCCCCATACACTAAATGAATCTTTCTCTCAGCTAGCACTTGAATAAGATGATTTGCTGATTCTAAAAACTCCTTTTCCTTCCCAGGACTAGATCCACCGAAAACACAAATATTTCTTATATGATGACTTGAGGAACTTGCCATTTCTACACACTTCTGTATTTGTTGAATGTATGGGTTGAGTAGAAATGAAAGGAAGGAAGAGAGGGTTTTATAGATAAGAAATTAGAAGGCAATCATAACACCTATATGTAGGCCAGCTGGAGTCTCACACTCTCTCTCTCTCTCTCTTTATTTATTTATTTATTTACTTTTGAAAAAGCATGTGTATGTACAGGTAGTTGTGATTGTGGCTCACATCTTCCCTTGGTTTTACGTCCAAGAATGGCTTAAACACCCTCTATGGGTCGGGGATAGGCTTCCCATCCAGTTTTCTTAAAAACTGGCAAACAGGGTCTTTTTTAGTCAGATTCCCAAGACTAAGTCGATCATGTTTTTTATGAAATAGTGGCCATAAATCATGAATTACACGATGCACATCTCCACTAGGATGCGTCTTAAGAGTTAATAGAAGATTATCTAAAGACTCCTTACTCAGGCCATCGTTAATGAATTATCTAAAGACTCCTTACTCAGGCCATCCTTAATGAATTGTATTTTATCTTCACGGTTTATAGATACCATTCCTAAAGAACGACATTGTGTATTACAAGTCCATCTAGCACATCGATGACAGACTTTCAGTCGTTTTGCACGACGTTTCTTTGCAAAAGTGCTTTTACCTGTTCTAGGCATGTGTGAAATGAAGGAGTTAGAGGACTCACCTGATAATCAGACCTTTGCTTCAATCAACCAGCAAATATCTTCAGGAATTTCATGATTCATTAACAATCTCAATCTTGCACATCTAGCACGGTAAATTTTTGTAATCGCATTCTGAGGCAAAGCAGGAAAATACTTTTTCAATTTTTCAAGATTAGTGTCCGTTTTCAAATGAGAATTGAAAGAGAGATTTAAAGAATTGCACAAATATATACACAGATATCAGTTATTGTGGGAAACTGAAAGAACCGACTTAAGTCACAGAGTACCGTTATCCGTCATTTGACCGAGGTGAGAGAAACTAGCAAAAATCACTCAAAAAGAAACAAAAAAAATAAAAAATAAAAAATCAATCTTTATATATAGGATCACCCAATTCAATAGAGTTATGTTCAACTGAAAAATTATCAAAGTAAACTTTCAGACGATGTCCATTTACCTTGAAAACATTGTCATTCTTTGGATTCTCGATGTCATAGGCCTCATATAGATACACATGTTTCACAATAAAAGGACCGCTCCATCTTGATCTTAATTTTCCAGGAAATAAATGCAATCGAGAATTGTAAAGCAAGACTTTTTGACCAACATTGAATATTTTTCTCAGTATTTTCTTGTCATGAAACTCTTTAATTCTTGCTTTATGAATTCTTGAATTTTCATATGCATCATTTCTTATTTCCTCAAGCTCATTTATTTGTAATTTTCGCAGTTGACTAGCATCATCCAGATTTGAATTGAAAGCTTTAATAGCCCAATAAGCTTTATGTTCAAGTTCCATAGGCAAGTGACAAGGTTTTCCATAGACTAGTCTATAAGGTGACATACCTAATGATGTTTTATAAGTAGTTCGATAAGCCCAAAGTGCATCATTAAGTCTTAAAGACCAGTCTTTCCTATTAGGGTTCACTGTTTTCTCCAAAATATGTTTGATCTCCCTATTAGCAAGCTTTACTTGTCCACTTGTTTGAGGGTGATAAGGGGTGGCAACTTTGTGTGTGATTCCATATTTCTTCATTAAAGACTCAAATAGCTTGTTGCAGAAATGTGTTCCACCATCACTTATTATGGCTCGAGGGGCTCCAAATCGACTCAAAATATTTTCTTTCAAAAACTTTATCACTATTTTGTGATCATTGTTTTGACTTGAAATTACCTCTATCCATTTTGAAACATAATCTACTACGACTAATATGTATAAGAAACCAAATGATGGAGGGAATGGACCCATGAAATCTATACCCCAGCAGTCAAAGATCTCAATGACAATAATAGGATTTAAAGGCATCATGTGAGGTTTTGAAATAGATCCCAACTTTTGACAATTTTCACAAGACTTACAGAATGCATGTGAGTCTTTGAACATGGTGGGCCAATAAAATCCACTTTGTAAGATTTTTGAAGTTGCCTTTCTTGACGAGAAATGGCCTCCACATGCCTCAGAATGAAAAAATTTAATGACACTACTTACCTCATTGTCAAGAATGCATCTTTAAAATATTTGATCAGGACAATATTTGAATAAATAAGGATCATGCCAATAAAAGTTCTTCAGTTCGTTCAAGAACTTTCTTTTATCTTGGGTACTCCAATGAGTTGGCAATTGTCCTGAAACAAGAAAATTGACAATATTAGCAAACCAAGGCATTGTAGAGACATAAAGTAAAGATTCATCGGGAAAGTAGTCATCGATTGGTGTGATATCAGTTTTCGAATCTATTGTCAATCTTGACAAGTGATCTGCGACAACATTTTCACTGCCTTTCTTATCTTTGATTGTGATATCAAATTCTTGAAGTAATAAAATCCACCGCACCAATCTAGCCTTAGAATCTTTCTTAGAAAGAAGATATTTCAATGTTGCATGATCACTAAAAACAACAACAGGTGAGCCAACAAGATAAGACCTGAATTTTTCACATGCAAATACTACTACAAGTAATTCTTTTTCAGTGGTGGTATAATTCATTTAAGCACTATTTAAAGTTTTACTTGCATAGTAAATTACATAAGGTTTCTTATCTTTTCTTTGTCCCAAAACAGCACCTACGGCATAATCACTAGCATCACACATTATTTCAAAAAGTAATGACCAATCGGGAGGTTGAATGATAGGAGCACAAGTAAGCAAGTTTTTAAGTTTAACAAAGGCTTCTTCACAATGTTCAGTCCATTCAAAAATAGTATCCTTTGTTAAAATGTTACTTAAAGGCTTAGATATTACACTAAAATCTTTGATGAACCTTCTATAAAAACCAGCATGTCCTAGGAATGATCTAACGTCTTCAAGAGATTTTGGTGTTGGCAAGTTTGCAATTAACTCGATTTTAGATTTGTCAACCTCAATTCCTTTTGATGAAACAATGTGACCAAGTACAATGTCGTTTGTTACCATAAAATGACATTTTTCCCAATTCAGCATAAGATTCTTCTCTTCACACCTGGTCAAAACCTTTTCTAAGTTAGTCAAACAATCATCAAATGAATCGCCAAAAACAGAAAAATCATCCATGAAAATCTCAAGAAAATGTTCAACCATATCACTAAATATACTAAGCATGCATCTTTGAAATGTGGCTGGTGCATTACATAATCCAAAAGGCATCCTACGATATGCAAAAGTACCAAATGGACATGTGAAAGTAGTCTTCTCTTGATCTTCCAATGCAATTTCAATTTGGTTGTAACCCGAATAGCCATCTAGAAAACAATAAAATTCATGACCTGCAACTCTTTCTAAGATTTGATCCATGAAAGGTAAAGGAAAATGATCTTTTCTAGTCATTGAATTAAGTTTCCTATAGTCAATGCACATGTGTCAACTAGTAACAGTTCTAGTGAGAATTAACTCATTATTCTCATTTATTATCACAGTGACTCCAGACTTCTTGGGTACAACTTGGGTAGGACTTACCCATTTGCTGTCAGAAATAGGATAAATGATTTCATTATCTAGAAGCTTAAGGACTTTATTTTTCACTACTTGTTTCATATTAGGATTTAGCCTTCGTTGCATTTCTCTAGAGGGTTTAGCATTTTCCTCTAAATAAATTCTATGTGTACAAATCAAAGGACTAATTCCTTTTATATCAGCTATGGTCCATCCTAATGCATTTTTGTGCATTTTCAGAGTTTGTAATAACTTACCTTCTTGATGTGCATTAAGTTTGGAAGAGATTATTACCGGAAAAGTTTTATTTTCTCCCAAAAATGAGTATTTGATATTGGATGACAATGGTTTCAAATCAGGTTTTGGTGGTTGAACATTTGAAGGTATGGACTTAATTGATCGTGGTGGCAATTCCTCAATTTGTGGCCTCCAATTACTTGTCTTTGATTCTTCCTGAAAATAAATCATTTGCAAATCATCAGATTCATCAATCTCAATTTCACTGGAAGTGGTTGGAAATTGATCATGAATTAATTTTTTAGTAAAGTCCACTTCCTATAAATCATTATCATCTTTAGGTTGCTTGCAAATGTTGAAAATATTCATCTCTAATGTCATGTTTACAAATGATAGCTTCATCAGTCCATTCCTACAATTAATCAATGCATTAGAAGTTGCAAGAAATGGACGTCCTAAAATAATAGAAAATGAATTACATACTTCAACAGGTTGTGTGTCCAAGACAATAAAATCTACAAGATAAATGAATTTATCGACTTGTACTAACACATCTTCAATTATTCCTCTAGGCACTTTTATAGATCTATCGGCAAGTAAAAGAGTTATAGAAGTTGGTTTTAACTCACCTAGAATGAGACTCTGAAAAACTGAATATGGAAGTAAATTCACACTATAGCTCCAAGATCAAGTAAAGCTCTTTCAATTTTATGTTCTCTAATAAAGCAAGAAATTGTAAGACAACCAGGGTCTTTATATTTCAAAGCATTATTGTTCTGAAGAATAGCACTTACTTGTTCAGCTAAAAAGGCTTTCTTTTTCACATTCAGTTTCCTCTTCACAGTGCATAGATCTTTTAAAAATTTAGCATAGGAAGGAACCTGTTTAATAGCATCCAACAAAGGTATATTGATCCTTACCTCTTTGAAAGTTTCAAAGATTTCAGAGTTGTGATTGACTTTTCTTTGTTTGGTCATAGCTTGAGGAAATGGAAGTGCTGGCAGAGAATTAGTATTTTCTTTGCAATTTTCAGATTCAACCCCTTCCTTACCCTCACAGATTGACTCATCATCTTTCTCATAAGGTTCAAGAGTGGGTTTTTCAATAACCTTACCACTACGTAGAGTAGTGACTGATTTGACTTGATCCATGTGTTGGCTTCCGGAACTACTTGCATTTGCATTGTATTGCCCCTTGGGATTTTGTTGTGGTTGAGATGGAAACTTACCTTTCTCTTGGAAACTGAGAGCAGATGTTAATTTTGCAAGAGTATCTTTAAAATCTGTCATGTTTTGAGCAAGTTGAGTATTGATTGTCTCTTGCTTTTCAATGAATGCATGCAATGTTTCCTCAAGATTTCTTCTAGGAGGTAGAGCATAAGGAGGTGCATATCCATGAGAATTTTGGAAATTATGGTGTGCTTGAAATGGTGGTTGTGAAGTTTGTGCATTGTTGTTCTCATTCTTCCAACTAAAATTTGGGTGATTTCTCCAACCAGGGTTGTATGTTTGTGAGTATGGGTTGTGGATGGCCCTTTGGAAACTATTTAAAGCATGGGCTTGTTCATGGAAACATTCCTTAAAAGAAGGCAAGGTTCGACAATCGTTGGTTGAGTGTTCATTTGTTTCACAGATTTGACACACAATGTTTTCAACAGATTTTAATTGACCACTCTTTTTCAATTCTAGTGCCTCAACTTTTCTAGCTAAAGATGCAAACTTGGCTTGAAGGTCATGATCTTTCTTAAGGTTGTACATACCTCCACTAGATGTATGAGGTTGAGTTTTACTCGGTGCCTCATAAGTACCCGCGGTGTCCCAATTTTGAGCATTTTCAGCTAACAAGTCTAAGTACTCCATTGCTTCATCAGGATCTTTATCTTCAAAAGTTCCATTGCACATCAATTCAACTATTTATCTATCCTTAGGTGTTAACCCTTCATAGAAATGTGAAACCAATCTCCATGTTTCAAAACCATAATGAGGGCAAGTACTAAGTAAGTCTCGATACCTATCCCAACATTGGTAAAATGTTTCTCCTAGTTTTTGAGTGAAAGTCATGATTTGTCTTTTGAAAGAGTTTGTTTTGTGAGATGGGAAAAACTTCTTCAAAAACTGCTGTTGCATTTCATCCCAAGCACAAATTGATCTTGGTCTTAAATTTTATAGCCATGTTTTAGCTTTATCTTTTAATGAAAAAGGAAAAAGCTTTAATCTGATGGTGTTCATGCTACAATTTAAATTATTATATGTGTTGCAGACCTCCTCCAATTCCCTTAAATGCAAGTATGGATTTTCCAATTCTAAGCCATGAAAAGAAGGTAAAAGTTGAATAATACCTGGTTTAAAATTAAAATGAGATGCATTGGGAGGAAAAACTATGCATGATGGTGCACTTGTTCTTGTGGGATTCATGTGGTCTCTAAGTGTTCTAGCACGGTTATTCTCATTATTCTCATTATGAAGTGATTGATTATCTTCTTCGACCATATTTTCTGAAAATGATGAGGATACCCTACAAAGTCTACCACTTGATGTACGTGACCACACTCTCATGCACGTGTAGGAATAGAATAAAAGAAAAAAGAAAACAAAAGAAGAAGAAACAAGAGAAAAGAAACAAAGTTATATACAAGAAAAGTAAAAAGAGAAAATAAAATAAATATTATAATTTATACAAAACTTACCTCCCCGGCAACGACGCCAAAAACTTGACACGACGAAAAGATTGATGTCTTCTCCCAAGTGTAGGGGTGTCAAAGTAATAAATAACCTGGCAAGACTGGGGTCGAACCATAGGGAGGTTAATTGTACAAATTATAAATAACAATAATAGAATAATAAGAACAACAACAATAATAATGATAATAACAATAATAGTAGTAATAGTAGTAGTAGTAGTAGTAGTAGTAATAATAATAATAAAGAAGAAAGAGAAGAAGAAAAAGAATAAAAAGATGAGAACTTTGATATGGAATATTAATGAAAGGATTAAATAATGATAATAACAAATGTCAAGGTTAGAGGTTCCACTAATGGTATGTCAAACAAGTATAATATAAACTCTTATTATTTAATTGGAAACTGACACGACGAAAAGATTGTTGTCTTCTTGACACGACTAAAAGGTTGATGTCTTCTCCCAAGTGCAGGAGTGTCGAAGTAATAAATAACCCGGCAAGACCGGGGTCGAACCACAGGGAGGTTAATTGTACAAATTACAGACAACAATTATAAGCAATAATAACAACAATTATAAAACAACAATAACAACAACAACAACAACAATAGTAATAATAATAATAATAATAATAATTGTAGTAGTAGTAGTAGTAGTAGTAGTAGTAATAATAATAATAATAATAATAATAATAATAATAATAATAAAGAAAGAGAAGAAGAAGAAGATGATGATGATGAGAACTTAGAGATGAAATATTAATGTAAGGATTAAACAATAATAATAACAAATGTCAAGGTTAGAGGTTCCACTAATGGTATGTCAAACAAGTATAATATAAACTCTTATTATTCAATTGGAAACTACACATAAAGGAGGTTCCAATCAAATTATAGATTGTTTACATGATTACATTAGTCATCTTATTCGATTAATGCTAATACTTGTAAATTTTAACATGATTACATTAGTCATCTTATTCAATTAATGTTAATACTTGTAAATCTCGTCAAGCATTCATGATTATAACTTATGTTAACAACAAATCAAGTTCCTTTCATAGCTCAGGTGTCGGTTATACCATACATTATGGGCTATGAAAGTGCCAAGCATTTGTTGTACCAAGTGTTATACAACATAAATCAAGATTAGTCATTTAACAAGCAAAGTATTAAAGAGTGAACAAGATAACAAATATAAAACATGTTAGTATCAAACATTAAAGTCCATATTAAGTTTACACTATACTTATTCTTCCACCATTAGTGTAACCTTTTCACCTTGACATAATTAACTTAGCTAGACGTAATGAAAGAAAGGAAAACAAATAAACAAAATAAGAACATAAAAGTTAACTAAGTAAAGGAAAGGAAATGAAAGGCATAAACTTAATATTAATGAAAACAAAGCATAAAAAATAAAAAGAGAGAAAGGAAGAGCATGATCTTGATCTGGAAACCAAGATGCCTAAATGCCTGGCAAATGCCTCCTTTTATAGGCCAAAATTGGGAACTATTGATTTGATGACTAATTGATAAGTGGGTGACCAACTTTTAACTTGGTGACAATCCTTATCTTCTCTTGTCTGCCCAAAACGTCATTGATAACGTCAAAATTGGAGCCAGTTACAAACATGAAAGTTGTAGGCAATTGTCTCGTCTTTCTTGTGTAAACAATTCAGCTCATGTGGACTTCTAGAACTCCAGATATGGCCAAAATACCGAACAGTGCTCGGGCTGGAGGACAGATTCGGGCTTCTTTGTTGTTGCTACAATTTGGACTTGATAATGGCCTTTTTAGATCTTGGGCTCCATATGAAAATTGTGGGCCTATGTCTTACCTTTCCATCCATATAAATTGGACCTAAATCTGAGATATATAGCTCTATATATGACCCAATTACCGAACAGTGTTCTGGTTTGGATTGCACCGACATCTCTTTTCTAAGTTTGGCCATCTCTTTATCCTTGCAATTTAAGTTCTTCAAGTCATCAATCAATCCTTTCATTTATGTGATAGGCCTGCATTAAAAATAAACATTTACCACAAATTAAAGGTATCTTATATTATTAGATATATTATTATAAAATATGCTTTGGTTAAGGAGTTATTGATACTTCAAGTGCAAAATGATGATATAAAACCATGATAAAAATGCACTTTTAAGTACTAATCACACCCCTCAACCAGCTTATTACTAGTCCCTAGTAATCAAAGCGTTAAAACAATTTGCAAATTTCACAAAGCAAGGTATTCATCATTTAACTTCCATTAATCTATCCAGATAAACAAACTCTCATTAAATTTATATATCTGCTCAATACCTCTTAACAAGATATTAATAAACCTTTCTTTTGTGCTCAATGTATCAACACATAATTATGGGGCTTTTCTTGGAAGAAAACAAAATTTTTGTTCTAATATTTAAGGTTAACTTCCTTGGGTTGGGATTATTATTTTTGTCTTTTTTTTCTTTCTTTTTTTTTTAAAAAAAATCTATATACATATAATTTAAAAATATCATGCATCTTTAACCCATGTAACGAGCTTTCAGCTAATGACTCCCAAACCAGTTGGTCTTAGGGCATTAGGTGTTAAGACACCCCTACGAGCTTAGTAACTCGAGTCGTAGATACTGATATGTAGATAGTGCAATGTTTGATTCCCTTAAGCTTTTCTCCTCAACCCATGTAACAAGCATTGGGCCAATAGCTCCCAAGTCAGTTGACTTTAGGGTATTAGGTGTTAAAACACCCCTTCAGGCTTAATTGCTTAGGTTAGGGAGGCTACGAAACCAAACTTATCTACATTTTTATTATCATCATTTTTTCTTTTTTTCTTTTTTCTTTTCATGTTTTTTTTTCTTAATTATATACAATCCCTTTCTCTTAGTTGTTACCTTTAACAAAAGAACTTAAATAATGTAATAATCCAATATGCAACCCACAATCATATGTTAAAGTGTGTGTGTGTGTAAATAAGTATTTGAGCAGAATTAAGTGATAACAATGCGAGAGTTTGTAAATCTGAATATTTCAGGAAGTATTATAATAGACCTTGTTAAGAATGGTTACTAAGATGCGTCTCAAGAGTCACTTTAACAAAAGAACTCCTTTACTCTACCATCCTAGTAACAACAATTATGCACATGCTTTATGAAATGAAAAACAATTTTTTTTTATCAACTACTACCCTCTCCCCCCAACCAAAACGAGACATTGTCCTCAATGTTCTAAGGCAGAAAGATAGAGTATAGAAGATATCACCTGAAATAACGAACACTGACAAAACCTGAAACACACTAAGACAAAAATAAGAAACAACAAAAACTAATATTATGCTATTTATAAAATCAAAAGACAAATTTTTATGAGCTAAGACTCAAATCGCAGTTGTGATTATGGCTCACATCTTCTCTTGGTTTTACGTCCAAGAACGGCTTAAACGCCCTTTATGGGTCGGGGATAGGCTTCCCATCTAGTTTTCTTAAAAACTGGCAAACAAGGTCTTTTTTTAGTTAGATTCCCAAGATTATGCCAAGCTTGTTCTTTATGAAAATGGGTTCCTAAGTTATGAATTGCACGATGCTTATCTTGACTATGATGAGACTTAAGAGTCAATAGAAGATTATCTAAAGACTCTTTGTGTTTTGAAATAAATCCCACCTTTTGATAATTTTCACAGTTTTTGCAAAATGCATGTGACTCCTTGAATATGGTTGGCCAGGAAAATCCACTTTGTAAGATTTCTACAATCCTCTTTTTTGAAGAGAAATGATCCTCATATGCCTTAGAGTGATAAAATTTAATGAAATTACTTACCTCATTGTCGAAAATGCATTTTTGAAATATTTGATCAGGACAATAATTGAATAAGTAAGGGTCATCCCAACAAAAATTTTGCTCGTTGCTCAAAAATTTTCTTTTGTCTTCAATACTCGAGTGAGCTGGCAAAAATCCTAAAGTAAGAAAATTGATATTTTTATCAAACCAAGGCATTGAACCTTTTCGATTGGTGTGATGTTGGGTGTCGAATCTGTTGTCACTTTTGATAAAAGATCCGCATCAACCTTTTCGGTGCCTTTTTCATCCTCGATTTCTTCCTAATTAGTCATGGCATGAGAAAATGAAAGTGTTGGCGGAGAATCAGTCATTTCTTTGCTATTTTCAGATTCAACCCCTTCCTTACCCTTAGAGGTTGACTCATCATCTTTCTCACAAGGTTCAAGAATTGGTTTTTGAATAACCTTGCCACTACAAAAAGTGATGACTGATTTGACTTGATCCATGTGTTGACTTCCATAACTACTTGCATTTGCATTGTATTGCTCCTTGAGATTCTGTTGTGGTTGAGATGGAAACTTACCTGGCTCTTGAAAACTGAGAGCAGATATGAATTTTGCAAGAGTTTCTTTAAAATCTGTTATGCTTTGACTAAGTTGAGTGTTGATTGTCTCTTGCTTTTCAATGAATGCATACAAAGTTTCCTCAAAATTTCTTGTAGGAGGTGGAGCATAAGGAGGTGCATATCCATGATAATTTTGGAAATTATGGTGTGCTTGAAATTGTGGTGCTGAAGTTTGTGCATTGTCACTCTTCCAATTGAAATTTAGGTGATTTCTCCAACCAGGATTGCATGTTTGTGACTATGGGTTGTGATTGGACCTTTCAAAACTGTTTAAAGCATGGGCTTGTTCATGGAGGCATTTCTTAAAGGAAGGCAAGGTTGGACAGTTATTGGTTGAGTGTTCATTTGTTTCACAGATTTGACACACAATGTTTTCAACAGATTTTAATTGACCACTCTTTTTCAATTCTAGTGCCTCAACTTTTCTAGCTAAAGATGCAAACTTGGCTTGAAGGTCATGATCTTTCTTAAGGTTGTACATACCTCCACTAGATGTATGAGGTTGAGTTTTACTCGGTGCCTCATAAGTACCCGCGGTGTCCCAATTTTGAGCATTTTCAGCTAACAAGTCTAAGTACTCCATTGCTTCATCAGGATCTTTATCTTCAAAAGTTCCATCGCACATCAATTCAACCATTTGCCTATCTTTAGGTGTTAACCCTTCATAGAAATGTGAAACCAATCTCCATATTTCAAAACCATGATGAGGGTAAGTACTAAGCAAATCTCGATACCTATCCCAACATTTGTAAAATGTTTCTCCTGGTTTTTGAGTGAAAGTGGTGATTTGTCTTTTGAAACAGTTTATTCTATGAGATGGAAAAAACTTCTTTAAAAACTGTTGTTGCATTTCATCCCAAGCACGAATGGATCCTGGTCTCAAATTTTGTAGCCATGTTTTAGCTTTATCTTTTAATGAAAAAGGAAATAGCCATGTTTTAGCTTTAATGGATCCTGGTCTTAAATTTTGTAGCCATGTTTTAGCTTTATCTTTTAATGAAAAAGGAAAAAGCTTTAATCTGATGGTGTTCATGCTACAATTTAAGTTATTATATGTGTTGCACACCTCCTCAAATTCCCTTAAATGCAAGTATGGATTTTCCAATTCTAAACCATGAAAAGAAGGTAAAAGTTGAATAATGTCTGGCTTAAAATTAAAATGAGATGCATCGGGAGGAAAAACTATGCATGATGGTGCACTTGTTCTTGTGGGATTCATGTGGTCTCTAATTGTTCTAGCACGGTTATTCTCATTATTCTCATTATGAAGTGATTGATTATCTTCTTCAGCCATATTTTCTAAAAATGATGAGGATATCCTACAAACTCTACCACTTGACGTACGTGACCACACTCTCATGCACGTGTAGGAATAGAATAAAAGGAAGAAGAAAACAACAGAAGGAGGAAGAAAACAAAATAAAAAGAAACAAAGTTATATACAAGAAAAGTGAAAAGAGAAAATAAAATAAATACTATAATTTATACAAGAACTTACCTCCCCGGCAACGGCGCCAAAAACTTGACACGATGAAAAGATTGTTGTCTTCTCCCAAGTGCAGGAGTGTCGAAGTAATAAATAACCCGGCAAGACCGGGGTCGAACCACAGGGAGGTTATTTGTACAAATTATAAATAACAACAATAACAATAACAATAACAATAACAACAACAACAACAACAACAACAACAATAATAATAATAATAATAATAATAGTAGTAGTAGTAGTAGTAGTAGTAGTAGTAGTAGTAGTAGTAGTAGTAATAATAATAAAGAAAGAGAAGAAGAAAAAGATGATGAGAACTTGGAGATGGAAAATTAATGTAAGGATTAAACAATAATAATAACAAATGTCAAGGTTAGAGGTTCCACTAATGGTATATCAAATAAGTATAGTATAAACTCTTATTATTGAATTGGAAACCACACACAAAGGAGGTTCCAATCAGATTATACATTGTATTATTGAATTGGAAACCACACACAAAGGAGGTTCCAATCAGATTATATATTGTTAACATGATTACATTAGTCATCTTATTCAATTAATGCTAATACTTGTAAATCTCGTCAAGCATTCATGATTATAACTTATGTTAACAATAAATCAAGTTCCTTTCATAGCTCAGGTGTCGGTTATACCATACATTATGGGCTATGAAAGTGCCAAGCATTTGTTGTACCAAGTGTTATACAACATAAATCAAGATTAGTCATTTAACAAGCAAAGTATTAAAGAGTGAACAAGATAACAAATATAAAACATGTTAGTATCAAACATTAAAGTCCATATTAAGTTTACATTATACTTATTCTTACACCATTAGTGTAACCTTTTCACCTTGACATAACTAACTTAGCTAGACATAATGAAAGAAAGCAAAATAGATAAACAAAATAAGAACATAAAAGCTAACTAAGTAAAGAAAAGGAAATGAAAGGCATAAACTTGATATCAATGAAAGCAAAGCATAAACATTACAAAAAATACAAAGAGAGAAAGGAAGAGCATGATCTTGATCTGAAAACAAAGATGCCTAAATGCATGGCAAATGCCTCCTTTTATAGGCCAAAATTGGGAACTATTGATTTGATGACTAATTGATAAGTGGGTGGCCAACTTTTGACTTGGTGACAATCCTTCTCAGCTTGATATCAAATGTCATTGATAACGTCAAAATTGGAGTCAGTTGCAAACATGAAAGTTGTAGGCAATTGTCTCAGCTTTCTTGTGTAAACAATTCAGCTCATTTGGACTTCTAGAACTCCAGATATGGCCAAAATACCGAACAGTGCTCGGGCTGGAAGACAGATTCGGGCTTCTTTGTTGTGGCTACAATTTGGACTTGATAATGGCCTTTTTAGATCTTGGGCTCCATAAGAAAGTTGTAGGCCTATGGCTTACCTTTCCATCCATATAAATTGGACCTAAATCTGAGATCTGTAGTTCTAGATATGACCCAATTACCGAACAGTGTTCCGGTTTGGATTGCACCGACATCTCTTCTCTAAGTTTGACCATCTCTTTATCCTTGCAATTTAAGTTCTTCAAGTCATCAATCAATCCATTCATTTATGTGATAGGCCTGCATTTAAAATGAACATTTACCATAAATTAAAGGTATCTTATATTATTAGATATATTATTATAAAACATACTTTAGTTAAGGAGTTATTGATACTTCAAGTGCAAAATGATGATATAAAACCATGATAAAAATGCACTTTTAAGTACTAATCAGAAACCACACATAAAGGAGGTTCCAATCTGATTATAGATTGTTAACATGATTACATTGGTCATCTTATTCGATTAATGCTAATACTTGTAAATCTCGTCAAGCATTCATGATTATAACTTATGTTAACAACAAATCAAGTTCCTTTCATAGCTCAGGTGTCGGTTATACCATACAATATGGGCTATGAAAGTGCCAAGCATTTGTTGTACCAAGTGTTATATAACATAAATCAAGATTAGTCATTTAACAAGCAAAGTATTAATGAGTGAACAAGATAACAAATATAAAACATGTTAGTATCAAACATTAAAGTCCATATTAAGTTTACACTATACTTATTCTTACACCATTAGTGTAACCTTTTCACCTTGACATAATAAACTTAGCTAGACATAATGAAAGAAATAAAAATAAATAAATAAAATAAGAACATAAATAAGATAAGAGTTAACAAAGTAAAGGAAATGAAATGAAAGGCATAAACTTGATATTAATGAAAGCAAAGCATAAACATTACAAAAAATACAAAGAGAGAAAGCAAGAGCATGATCTTGATCTGGACACCAAGATGCCTAAATGCATGGCAAATGCCTCCTTTTATAGGCCAAAATTAGGAACTATTGATTTGATGACTAATTGATAAGTGGGAGGCCAACTCTTGACTTGGTGATAATCCTTATTTTCTCTTGTCTGCCCAAAACGTCATTGATAACGTCAAAGTTGGAGCCACTTGAAAACATAAAAGTTGTAGACAATTATCTCAGCTGTCTTGTGTAAACAATTCAGCTCATTTGGACTTCTAGAACTCCAGATATGGCAAAAATACTAAACAGTACTCAGGTTGGAGGACAGATTCGGGCTTCTTTGTTGTTGCTACAATTTAGACTTGAAAATGGCCTTTTTAAATCTTGGGCTCCATATAAAAGTTATAGGCCTATGTCTTAACTTTCCATGCATATAAAGTAGACCCAAATCTGAGATCTGTAGCTCCATATATGACCCAATTACCGAACAGTATTCCGGTTTGGATTGCACCGACATCTCTTTTCTAATTTTGGTCATCTCTTTGCCCTTGTAATTTAAGTTCTTAAAGTCATCAATCAATCCTTTCATTTATGTGATAGGCCTGCATTTAAAATGAACATTTACCACAAATTAAAGGTATCTTATATTATTAGATATATTATTATAAACATGCTTTAGTTAAGTAGTTATTGATACTTCAAGTGCAAAATGATGATATAAAACCATGATAAAAATGCTCTTTTAAGTACTAATCAAGAGACAAGTTCTTCTCATACAAAACCTCGAGATTTTTCTCGAGCCCTCCACTGTGAAAACCTATAAAAACAAAAGGTCATAATATCATGATATATTTTCACCGAAGACCTCATTGCCAAACGCAAGAGCAAATAATCTCTTTTCCAAGAAAAAATAACCAAGGAGTTGCAAGATTTCAAAAGCAAATTGTTTTGGACTCACATCAAAATAATTTTTTGTTTTCAAAATGCAAGATCAAGATTTCAAGATTCATTCTAGACCCATATTCCTTCACCAAACAGAAAAAGGATAGAAATGAGAGAATGACCTCTTAAAACTGTTATTTGTCCAAATCACTAACAGAGCACACTTAGAGGCAATAACCAATACAAGGGGGCAACATTGTGTTTAAAAGGAAAAATTCTATAAAATGAGATGGTAATTTCCTTCAACCATACAAGGGGGCATTTTGGTTTACAAAAGACAGCTCGATCCTTTCAGCAAGTGACACTGAATGTTTCTAGTAGTGAAACGAGGAGTAATGAGTGGTCCTCTCAAATTATTTAACGAATCAGAAAATCCTTAACAAGTAAGTGGGTCACGATGGACACCATAAATGCTGAATTGTGCAAACAAATTTTGAAATAGACTTACATGGGTCAACTCGAGTGGGCTAGAAAGCTAAACGACAAAGATGACTCAAATCAGATAGTAAGATCTCACCAACCAAGCAATGAGAAGATTAAGAAGAAATGGGGGCCTATATTTCAAATCAAGTAAAGATGCATGCATATCATTTAAACTTTGAGACCTTGGATAATGAGTTTTGCAAATTTTATTATAGAAAATTCTAACGAAATCCATCAAGCAGAAGGCCAACTTGAAATGGCAAACATTGAAATTGCTTTTGAAAAATTTTCATTTCTGAGAATTTTTTTTAACCTGGGCAGACCGCCCATGAGAATTAGGCCACCTGAAAAAAACTCTCTATTTTTCCACCACCTTTCAGTTTCCACTCCTGAGATAGTGCATTTCCTATCTTAACTCTTTCTGAGTTCTTTTCGAGTGCGCCCTCAAGCCCTTGACCATCATAGGTAGTGCATTTCCTATCCTACCTCCATTCGAGTGTGCCTTCGAGCCCTCGTCTTATCTCCATTCGAGCGCGCCTTCGAGCCCTCGTCTTATCTCTATTCGAGCGCGCCTTTAAGCCCTCGACCATTATAGATAGTGCATCCTACCTCCATTCAAGCGCGCCTTCCTTCGAGCCCTCGTCTTATCTCTATTCGAGCGCGCCTTTAAGCCCTCGACCATTATAGATAGTGCATCCTACCTCCATTCAAGCGCGCCTTCCTTCGAGCCCTCGTCTTATCTCCATTCAAGCGCACCTTCGAGCCCTCGTCTTATCTCTATTCGAGCGCGCCTTTAAGCCCTCGACCATCATAGATAGTGCATCCTAACTCCATTCAAGCGCGCCTTCGAGCCCTCGTCTTATCTCTATTCGAGCGCGCCTTTAAGCCCTCGACCATCATAGATAGTGCATCCTACCTCCATTCAAGCGCGCCTTCGAGCCCTCGTCTTATCTCCATTCAAGCGCGCCTTCGAGCCTTCATCTTATTTATTTTCGAGCGCACCTTCGAGTCTTCAACCATCAAAGGTAGTGCATTTCCTATCCTACCTTCTGTTAAGTGCGCATTTGAGCCCTCATTTCCTTCGAGCTTCCATCTATTAAATAGTATGCCTTCGAGCCCCATCATATTTAAAAAAAAAAAAAATCCTCGTATTCTACCAACTGGGCAGGTGACCCATTACAATGTGACCATCTGGGTAGGTAACCCATTACAATATACCAACTGGCAGGTGACCCATTACAATGTGACCATCTGGGCAGGTAACCCATTACAATATACCATCTAGGCAGGTGACCCATTACAATGTGACCATCTGGGTTGGTAACCCATTATAATATACCACCTTACACTGGGCAGGTAACCCTTTACAATATACCACCACAAAAAAAAAATCCTTATATTTTTATTCTTCATCGGGCAGGTCGCTTGGAACAATTAGACCACTTGCGAAATTCTTCGCGTTTCTTTTATCATTGGGCAGGTTGCCCAAAACAATTTGATCCACTTTTAAAAAACAAAAACACAAAAAAAAAACAAAAAACAAAAAAACAAAAGCAAAAAAAAAAAGGGTCGTCTCCCAAACGATTTGTTACTGGATTTCTACATCTCTATGTAAAGGTCATGTGTCAATTTACTGCTTTCAAAATTCTCAAAAAAAAAAAAGTTCTTTCTGTATCTAATTTTCTTTATAAATTTACTACACAAAGCTAAAAGAAAATGAAATTTTCTTACATCGTTGCATAATAAATATTATAAAGAGGGGGCAACTGTCATAACCAAATTTTTGATTTTTTTTATTTACTAAAAAATTTTGATGAAAAAAGTAAATGAAGAATGAATTAAAATTTGAGTTAATGGCAACATGATTGGAAAGTTTAAATATTTAATTAAACTCTTGACTAGTTTTATTAATTAAATCAAGGGTTTAATTGGAGAATTAATAAATTTTGAGACTTAATTGAGCTTGGGATTAAGTTAATTAATCAAATTAAAAAAAATTGAGGAATTAATGAGTTTGAGGACTTAATTAAACTTTGATTTAATTAATTAAAAGAATCAGGGGTTTAATTGAAGAAATACCAAAATTTGGAGTTTATTCAGAGAAAATCGCTGGAAAATTAAAGTTCAAGGACTAAATTGAATATTTTAGAAATTCAGGACTGTTGTGTAAACAACGTATCAATTTAGGGATCTAATTGAAATTAACCCATAGAGGGCAAAAATTAAAAGAAATTTTAATTGATTAGGGATCCAATTGCTGAATTTCCAAAGCCCAGGGGTCAAATTGAAAACTCTCGTTTCCAGCCAAAACGTCGTCGTTGCCAGTGGAACAGCCGTGCGTCTTCCCCATCCCGAGTCAACAGGGGAGCTTCCGATTCAGCAGGGGAGCTGATAATCT
>NW_011509253.1:0-539 GCF_000495115.2 Populus euphratica | reverse complement strand
TTTGTTTTTAAAAAAAATATAAAAGCATTGTTATCATGATTTTTAGCATAAAAAATATACCATAAACTTAAAATCTGATACATATTGAACGACATCTTTTTTAAATACTAAGACTGTAACATATCAGATGACATAATTTTTTTTTAAAATATTAGGAGGACAATGTGTCAAATCAACCTGGACTAGCTTTGGTTAACCTGTAAAACTTATAACCCGGGTAATCAAACTATTATAACCCTATAAAAAGAAAATCAAAATAAGTTAGGAGGCCTAATTCCTAATAAACCAAAATATTGAAAGACAAAAATAAAAGTATATATTCAATTTGAAAAGAAAAACAAAATAAAAGCAGTTCGAGTAAATTTGCTAAACGTATGAGCTGATAAATGAGAATGTATTGCTTTATAGAAAGAAGATTTAAAAACATTATGAAACTCAACCCTTAACTAACTTATTGTTGAAGGAAAAAATAAAAAATAAATCATTAAAAAACAATTCAAATCAACCCAAATTAACTTTGCAAACTCATGATAGGATCA
>NW_011509255.1:0-539 GCF_000495115.2 Populus euphratica | reverse complement strand
ACTAAGACAAAAAAAAATAGGTTTTTTTAAGGCACCCTATATTTCTAAATTTTTGTCCCTCCTCCTTGGACTTATGAGTCGCAAACTTTTGAAATACTAAGAGAAAAATGAGCTTGTAAAGCGCATGGAATCTCCTTGGATTTCTATCTTAATAAATTTAGTCAGAATTAAATCAAGAAAAACTAATGAGATTAGAAAATACCAACACCACAGTAATTATAAGACAAACCAAACACCAAATAGCTTACCTAAGGTAGGGCATACTAGGGGTGCTAACACCTTCCCTTTACGCAACCATTCCCTTGCCTTAGAATCTCTGAAAGACCAGTTAAGTTTTCTAGTGACCATAATCTCAGAATTTTCTTCTTCATCGTCATCAATTCAATTGTCATCACCCTCATCGCAATCTTCAATATGAATATCATCTTCTTCATCGATATTTGCTTATCTGTTAGAGCTCAAAAAAAAATTCAACTCCTCTACGTCAACATCAACAAGACTATCATCGAAAACATGAAAATTTGAATTTTCTTCCAATT
>NW_011509257.1:0-539 GCF_000495115.2 Populus euphratica | reverse complement strand
ACATAAAAGCTAACTAAGTAAAGGAAAGGAAATGAAAGGCATAAACTTGATATTAATGAAAGCAAAGCATAAACATTACAAAAAATACAAAGAGAAAAAGGAAGAGCATGATCTTGATCTGGAAACCAAGATGCCTAAATGTATGGCAAATGCCTCCTTTTATAGGCCAAAATTAGGAACTATTGATTTGATGACTAATTGATAAGTGGGTGGCCAACTTTTGACTTGATGACAATCCTTATCTTCTCTTGTCTGCCCAAAACGTCATTGATAACGTCAAAATTGGAGCCAGTTGCAAACATAAAAGTTTTAGGCAATTGTCTCAGCTTTCTTGTGTAAAAACTGCAGCTCATTTGGACTTCTAGAACTCCAGATATGGCCAAAATACCGAACAGTGCTCGGGCTGGAAGACAGATTCGGGCTTCTTTGTTGTTGCTACAATTTCGACTTGATAATGGCCTTTTTAGATCTTGGGCTCCATATAAAAGTTGTAGGCCTATGTCTTACCTTTCCATCCATATAAATTGGACCTAAATCTG
>NW_011509254.1:0-539 GCF_000495115.2 Populus euphratica | reverse complement strand
TCATAAATCTTTTAAAAATAACAATTATTACACGTGGTCGAGCAATATTGGGGGTTAAAAAATCACCATCTAATTATTTAGTTCGAAGTTGCTAAAAGACTCGAGTGTAATGGGCTTATAAAAAATTCAAAGGTAAAGGATTGGTTATAGCTAGAAAAGATATTAATACCACTATCGCACCTTACTTGAAATAAACTGCATTGTATGGTCTAAATATAGTTAAAAAGTTTTAACAGGTTTCAAATTGGTAGTTTGTCTATGACTTAGAATAAAAATTTACTCTTACGAATAAATCTCGTATTTTAAATTTATTATGAGATCGATAACTTTTTATAGAAAGGGTGCATGCAGGTGCCCTAATAGAGCTCACATATCTTATAAAGTGTAAGAGTTTTTCATAATTATATATTGTGGTGAAAGAAATTTGCCCTAAAAATACATAGATTAAGAATCAAGTCTCTAAATCCATCAATTATAACTAAAAATCTAGGATTTGATTAAAATAGATTTCAATTCAAAATCAAAATCTTAGGATTAAA
>NW_011509251.1:0-539 GCF_000495115.2 Populus euphratica | reverse complement strand
TATAAAGCAAATTAAAACAAATTATAAAACACAATTACTAATTAATCAAATATTAAAAGATAAAATTAAAAAAAATCTATTTAAAAAGTTACTTGGGTTAACTTGGATTAACTCGTTAAACTCGTGACTATAATCATGAAATCGAGATAATCTCATAGAAAATAAACCAAAACAAATAAGTAAGCCTAATTCTCAACTAATAAAATATTGAAAGGTGAAATTAAAAAAAACAACAACTGAGTCACTTGATTAATTTGCCAAATCCATGACTTAAGTCTTGAGGCTTAAATGACTCTGTGAAAAGTAAATTAAAATAAATCATGAAGAACAATCCCCGAGAAATCAAATATTGAAGGATAAAATTGAAAAAAAAAAGAGTTGACTCACTAAACCCACTATCCGGATCATGAGGTTATGATAACCTGTAGAAAGTAAATTGAAATAAATCATAAAGTTCAATACTTAACAAATCAAATATTGATAAAGGAAATTAAAATTTAAAAAAGAAAAAGAAAAGGAAGAAAGCACCATTGAAATGA
>NW_011509256.1:0-539 GCF_000495115.2 Populus euphratica | reverse complement strand
TAACTTCTTCTTTCCCCTCTTTAAGTTTCGTAGCTCTTGATGTTTTAAAATATGCCAATTATTATTGACTCGTTGATGATCAAGATTATGAGTGTGCTTTGACATCTTAATTGAGCCTCCTTCAGGTTGATTGAGATCTCTCTCTTCTGACAAACAAAAGACAAAAATAAACTTAATTTCTCTGTAGATCATCAGGATTGCAAATTGATTGATTAACGTGTGTGAGATTTGTCACGTTATAAATAAATTTTATTGCGAATTTGCTCCACAATCGTTCGTAAATGGAACTGTTTCTGAAATTTTATGTTTAAGATTCTCTTGCATTAATAAAAGTTTTAACATTAATACATTAATTATAGCCATTTCCAACTAAAGTGATGGAACCTGACGGCATTCGTTCCAAAGAAATTCGAAGGAACGTCCTCCACTTGGTTAAAATGACCACAATGGCACACAGATCGATGACACCTTCATCGTCTACCCTAAATATGAAAGAGGGACCAGGCGATCATCCCTCATCTTCAAGAGGCCTGCATATC
>NW_011509243.1:0-540 GCF_000495115.2 Populus euphratica | reverse complement strand
TAAGAGAAAAAATATAAAATATAAAAAAAAACTGAAAAATAAAGAGAGATTATTAACATTGTTTAGTTAAAAGTAGTATTTTTTTTAATTTTTCTATGTTTGCTATTAAAAAAATTAATTAATAAATAAAATCTAATTAAAAAAATTGGCTTGGTTTTTTTTTTAAAAAAATTATTTTAGTGGAAAATACTTATTAAAAGTTGTGAAAAATTTAAAAATATTATATTATTTGTTGATTATATCAAATTAAGTTCTTAAATTTTTTGTTGTTATATATATATACACATTTTTTAAAAGAAATTTTCAATCACACCTTTTAGAATTTGATTTTTATATTAATTTTTATTTTTATTTTTATAATTTTTATTTATTTTTCTCTTATTATTTTTTAATTAAAATTTTTTATCTATTAAATTTGATTCTTATTTTTTTTATTGTTACTTATTGTATTTTATTTTATTTGAAATATTTTATGAAATGGGAATTGTTATTATTTTAATTTTTTTATTTTTTTATTTGTTGGATTTAATTTTTATTATT
>NW_011509248.1:0-540 GCF_000495115.2 Populus euphratica | reverse complement strand
TATAAAGAGCATATACCTCTTCAGTCAACTTTTCTTATTTTTTTTTCTAAAAAGCTTTTCAAGAGAATCAAAGGCAGTATCAAATAAATCACTTATAGATATCTCACATTCTTTTAACACATTATTTCTTAAGAAGTTAATCATGTATGCCTTTTCTGCCTCTAGTGAGTTAAAACGCTTCATCTTAGTAGAATGAGGTTCAGGTTTTGATGAACTGGTCATGCCTTTGCCTTTCTCATCAGTCTTTTAAATCTTGTAAGGCTGAACACGGGTTTTCTCATGAGATAAGGTCTCATGCTTTTATTCATCCGAGGAGCTTGAAGAAGGTGGTGTAGGTTTTTTTTGTACTTCCACCTTATACCGACCTTATATAAATTAACATAACAATCATCAAATCAATAATTTTTTCAAGAAATTTCAAGATTCGAGCATTTTAACCTCACATAAAATCCAACATGTTCTCTTCTTAGATCAAGATATAATCTTCTCACCATTTCTCTTGAATGATGTAGAATGCAAGATTGAAGAGAAGATTTTAAA
>NW_011509247.1:0-540 GCF_000495115.2 Populus euphratica | reverse complement strand
AGGTTAATCTAGACATAATCTTGTAACTAAGTAACATACAACTATATGAATTTTTTTATATTTCATATCTTCAGGGACATGTAAGGGAAAATAAAATATATATTCTTTTATATTCAAGGTTAAAGAATATCCTGTCAATCAAAACTAAATTATTTTTTATTTAAATATTTTATTACATAATCTTCATATTATTCTAATAAATTTAGAGGAGTAGATTCTTAAAAGTGTTGATATTAAAGTTTAAATTCAAAGAATAAAAAAACATAAATACAATTTCTCAGTTTCCAAACCGGCTTTTTAGAGTTAAAATAGGGATTGAATATCAAGGTTTATTTTATCTTGCACAGGCATATGTAAAGTCTCAAACTTTTCAATGCCACTCTAAGACAGCTAAAAAAAAAAATTAATTAGGAGTTGAAACTTCAAATCCTAGGTTATTATATAGATGAAGGTGAATTTAAAAAAAATTAAAATTTTTAAATGAATTTTTTTATAATTTTAAATTATTTTGATATACTGATTTTAAAAAATAAAAAAAAT
>NW_011509244.1:0-540 GCF_000495115.2 Populus euphratica | reverse complement strand
TATATCTCAAAGCACATTAATAAAATTTAACGAAATACTATTTAATTACTTTAAATATTTACAAGCTCATAATCAAATAGTACTTTTACCCTACAACACGACACGACAGCTAGCCACAACACAATGCAACATAAAAACAGGGCATTGGAGCCCGCATCTTTTAACAGAACAGTTTCGTAAGACCAACAAAAGCATGGGAAAAAAAAAAGAATGCAAAACTATTTATCCAAATTCAACGGTTTAATTTTTAAAATAAATTGCACTGAAAAATGAAATTGACCATTTAAATTTAATAATTTAAATTCACAAAATTATGATATGTTAATTCGAAAATGACAACAGGACTATCGTGGATGGTTTTTTATATTTTAATTCAAAATAAAAGGTAAGATTAAACTTTGATTAAATGTGAAAAAAATAATTATGCAAGTAATAACTTATCTGTAACTAAACACATTTATATTATAAAAAAGAAGAAAAAGGCTAAATAGGTAAGCAATACTAAACCAGCTCTAAACACACTACGATTTTCTTTTTATT
>NW_011500810.1:77203-86411 GCF_000495115.2 Populus euphratica | reverse complement strand
AGGAATTAGTATACTGATTCACTTTCTTCCTTCCCCTTTCTTAGTTAGTCCAATCCAAACTTTTTTAAGGAAGTGGTGTAACAAAAAAAAAGTAGATATTTCGCAATTGACACGAGACCTGATACCCAATTCTAATAAGTATTGTTCTTAATTAGAAATTTACAATTGAAAAAAAAAAATCTATTTCTAATTAATAGAAATTGAATATATTTTTGACTCTAGTTACTATTTAGAACTAGGTAAATGAATAAAAAAAAAATATAAAATAAAATAATCTAGAAAAATATAAAAAATAAAAAAATAAATAGATAATTAGTCTGTCTATAAGATTTATAAAAGAAGAGGAGATCGTATGAAAAATATAACCGATTCTTTCGTTTCCTTGGGTCACTGGTCATCCGCCGGGAGTTTCGGGTTTAATACCGATATTTTAGCAACAAATCCAATAAATCTAAGTGTAGTCCTTGGTGTATTGATTTTTTTTGGAAAGGGAGTGTGTGCGAGTTGTTTATTTCAAGAATAGGCTGGATTGAACCAGCTGCACTTTTTTGTTTCGTTTAAACTAGGAAATTTAACTAGAAAAGAAAAGGTGCATGATCCTGCGAATTACTCCTGAATAAATTAAGAAATCATCTTTAAGAACCATAGCATTTCGTGATTCATTGGTAAATAGATTTTGATTCTCTATCAACCAATAATGTGGGACCATTAATATGGTTAAAGCTAAACTGTTTGAAGTCCAGACAGAGCAGGTTACTCTTTCTACTAGTATGTTAATACATACATAAAAGGATTCAAGATGAATAGTTGGAAATTGTTTTCGGTATAGAACACTCATGTCGAAAAAGGATTTGAACCTTTTTTTTTTCAAAAAATGGGTATTTCACCCATTCCTATCCAATGCTGAATCGATAACCTACACATAAAGTAAAGTCTTTGGATTTGAAGAAAAAAAGAAACAACTTTACTGACAATTACTTGTTTGGTCAGAAGAGTCCTCCGAATATTCCGGTCTTGGATTAGTGATTAGTTTAGGTTTTGGAATCCGAATAATGAATCGAGAAAAGAGGATAGGCTCATTCCAGTCAAAAAAGAGATGGGAATTTCCCATAAGTAATTGAACTAATTGAGCGTGAGAGCCAAATGAATCGAAAGACTCATGTTTGGTTCGGGAAGGGATCATGGAAGTTTTGCAATGAATGGAAAGATAATCTACTTTCATTAAGTGATTTATTAGATAATCGAAAACAGAGAATTTTGAATACTATTCGAAATTCAGAAGAACTACGCGGAGGAGCCATTGAACAGTTGGAAAAAGCCCGGGCCCGCTTACGGAAAGTGGAAATAGAAGCGGATCAATTTCGAGTGAACGGATACTCTGAGATAGAACGAGAAAAATTGAATTTGATTAATTCAACTTATAAGACTTTGGAACAATTAGAAAATTACAAAAACGAAACCATTCATTTTGAACAACAAAGAGCGATTAATCAAGTTCGACAACGGGTTTTCCAACAAGCCTTACAAGGAGCTCTAGGGACTTTGAATAGTTGTTTGACCAACGAGTTACATTTACGTACTATTAGTGCCAATATTGGCATGTTTGGGGCGATGAAAGAAATAACTAATTAGACCTTCTACTGTAGGCATTATTTTTTTTTCCAAAAAAAAAATTAAGAAATACTCATGGTAACCATTCGAGCCGACGAGATTAGTAATATTATCCGTGAACGTATTGAGCAATATAATAGGGAAGTAAAGATTGTAAATACTGGGACCGTACTTCAAGTGGGTGACGGCATTGCTCGTATTTATGGTCTTGATGAAGTAATGGCAGGTGAATTGGTAGAATTTGAAGAGGGTACGATAGGCATTGCTCTTAATTTGGAATCAAATAATGTTGGTGTTGTATTAATGGGTGACGGCTTGATGATACAAGAGGGAAGTTCTGTAAAAGCAACAGGAAAAATTGCTCAGATACCAGTGAGTGAGGCGTATTTGGGTCGTGTTATAAATGCCCTGGCTAAACCCATTGACGGTCGAGGTGCAATTTCATCTTCTGAATCTCGATTAATTGAATCTCCCGCTCCAGGGATTATTTCGAGGCGTTCCGTATATGAGCCTCTTCAAACAGGACTTATTGCTATTGACTCAATGATCCCTATAGGACGTGGTCAGCGAGAATTAATTATTGGGGACAGGCAGACCGGTAAAACAGCAGTAGCCACAGATACGATTCTCAATCAACAAGGGCAAAATGTAATATGTGTTTATGTAGCTATTGGTCAAAAAGCATCTTCTGTGGCTCAGGTAGTAAATGCTTTACAGGAAAGAGGAGCAATGGAGTATACTATTGTGGTAGCCGAAACGGCGGATTCCCCGGCTACACTACAAATAGAATTCAAATTTATATTCATTTAGAATTTATTAAAAATGGAATTTAGAATTTCTTAGAATTTATTATTCTAAATTAGAATTTAGAATGATTTTCTAATAATATAATTATTTTATCAAATTACACTTAATTTTACATTTACTTTCATTTACAAATTACATACAAATTATAAGAAAGTTTGACCCCTTCCTCTATTTTTTTTTTTTGTATTTTGAATTTTGAGAACTTTTATTGAATTTAAATGCATCTTGCAACTCTAAAGAATTGGGGAAGGGGTCTTTTTCATTTTTGTACTTGGGTTCAAGAGACAAGAGAATTAAGAATACCTGTTAGAAAGACTAATCCAATCCATAATGATGTACTGGAAAATACAACATTTTTATTGCTTGACTAATCGTCAGGAAAGTACTCATCTTGGCGTGGGCTTACTACTTAGATGCTTTCAGTAGTTATCCACTCCGGATTTGGCTACCCAGCGTTTACCGTGGGCACAATAACTGGTACACTAAAGGTGCGCCCTTCTCGATCCTCTCTTACTAGGAAAAGGTCCTCTTAATGCTCTAACACCCACACTAGATATGGACTAAACTATCTCACGATGTTCTGAACCCAGCTCATGCACCATTTTATTGGGTGAGTAGCCTAACCCTTGGAACTATTACAGCTCAGGTGGAGAAGAGCTAACATCAAAGTGCCAAACCTTCCCACCAATATGAACTCTTGGGGAAGATCAACCTATTATCCCTAGAGTAACTTTTATCTATTAAGCGATGGCCCATCCACTCGACATTGTCAGATCACTAAGGCCGACTTTCATCGTTGCTCGATGGGTGGGTCTTGCAGTCAAGCTCCTTTTTGCCTTTGCACTCAAGGGCCAATCTCCACCTATCCTAAGTAAGGGGAAAAAAAGAAGTTTAGTAAGAAAAAGGGGGAGTATTTTCATCTATTTTTTATTTCTATTGTCTTAGCGATATGGTCGAGTGGTAAAGCGAGGGACTGCAAATCCATTTTTCCTGGTTCAAATTTGGGTGTCGCTTGATCAACAAAAGATGCAAAATACCTTATTTCATTTTGCTAATATATTGTCCCTATTAGAAACAGCGAAGGAAAAAAACGTGATATTTCCAAGAGCACTGTTGCTTATTTTGTTTGCGCTTAATTAATTGGTGTTAAATTTTTTGGATTGTTTCATTAATGGTATTAGAAAAAATCTGTTTTTTACTCTACATCAGTGATACTAATATTATTATTAGTGACTTATATTATTATTAATAACTATTATTAGTGAAAATAATGGGAAAAAATGAACAATACTAGCAAAATTTCTTCATATTCATAGAGATAGGGAACATAATTCATATGGATATAGTAAGTCTCCTTGGGCTACTTTAATGGTAGTCTTTACATTTTCCCTTTCACTTGTAGTATGGGGAAGAAATGAACTCTAGGGATACTACAAATTGAGTTGAGAAATGAAACTCTATCAATTCTTTTATAGATCATTCTGCAAAGACATTTTAATTCAACTATTTTATATTGAACTATTTATATTGAAATTAAATTTAATTTCAAAATTCTATTCGATTCAAGTGGAGTAATTTATTCTATGAATAATACTCTTTTAATCATAATCAAATAAATATTTTTCTCACGGCAAACCATGAGACTTGACTAAAAAGAATCAGTGGAGAAATTTTGTATTATATACGGTAATCTTTTTTATATCCAAATTGTATCTAAACTTCTCATATTTTTGAAAAAAAAAGTAAAGAACATATTTCTAATATCATTCCTCCTATATTAGATTAGCTGATATTTCAAGAGGCTTTTAGATAGATAAAAAAGGGATTAAAAAAGGTTTAATTTCTTAATAACTTTCCAATAATGTGTTAGGGATTCATTTAGATTAGATAATGAAGATATGGTTTTAGATTATGCTTTAGAAAAGGCCGAATGCAATTTTATATGTATATCATCTGGACAAAGAGTCAAAATAGAAGTACGTGCTTATGATTCAACTAAAAAACATCAATTTATAGACTCCCTAATAAAAATTCAAATGATTAGGTAATTTTTTCAACTTCAACATTCCTTTTATTTTTTATATTTTATAGGAATACAATTTATGATTCAAAATTTAAAAAAACTTTTCTTTTTTCACAAAAAGTATGTATATTCAAAATTAAGGAATGAAAAATATAAAGATAAGGGCTTTCACTCGTAAAATTTGTTTCGGCTACCACAATAGTATACTCGATTGCTCCTCTTTCCTATAAAGCATTTACTTTTAGAGCCATAAAAGATGTTTTTTGACCAATAGCTACATAAACACATATTACATTTTACCCTTGTTGATTGAAAATCGTATCTGTGGCTACTGTTGTTTTACCGATTTGCCTGTCCCTAATAATTAATTCTCGCTGACCATGCCCTATAGGGATCATTAAGTCAATAACAATAAGTCCTGTTTGAATAGGCTCATATATGGAACGCCTTAAGCATTCAACATGTATTCCTGAATAATCTCATTTTTCAATTATTTAACCATTTCATTTTATCAAGTTTAATGTTAGTTAGATTAGTCAACATTTATATGTTTCGATGCTACAACAAGATATTATTTGTAACAAGTAGTTTTGTTGGTTGGTTAATTAATCTTTATTATAATTAGATTAATAATATTATTAATTAATAAATAATAAAAATAATTAATAATAAATAATAACAATATCTATGCAAAAATGAAAAACATATTCTGGAAAAATATTGCATCCAATAGGATTTGAACCTATACTAAAGGTTTAGAAGACCTCTGTCGTATCTATTAGACAATGGATGCTTTTCTATTCCATTTTTTTTCTTTCACATCTCCTGGTCATAGAAACAAACTATAAAATATGTGAAATAGTTTCGGGAATTGTATTGCATATTTAATTAAAAATGAAATTCATTAAAAACTACAAAATTAAGTGATAAGTCAATTATTATTTCATTTTTTAATATTTAATAGCAATTATTAATTAAATATTTTTATAGAGAAATAAGATATAGAGTATAGAATAAGCGGGTAGCGGGAATCGAAGCCGCATCATTAGCTTGGAAGGCTAGGGCTTATAGTCGACATTGATTCATCATTTTTAACGTCTCTAATTCAAAACCAAACATTAAACTTTGGTTTCATTCAGCTTCTTTATGAAATATGCAAAAAAACTTCTAGCTATAAGATGTGAGCAACAAAAATAAAAACTCATAACATCTATGTCAACCCTTTTTTTGTCTTAATAATCATCAATTATTGACATTGGTAAATAACTTGAAGCAATTTGGTTATAATTCAATTCATGACGATTATAGGTGAAAGCTCATATTCTTTAATCATTGATAAACAATTAGTTGGACAATACTCAACACAGTTGCCATAGAATATATAGATTCTGAAATCAAAACTGTAATTGAGCAATCGTTTCCTTTGAATATTAGTTTCCAATTCCCAATAAACAACAAGTAAATCTATAGGATATACACGAATACATACTTTATAAGCAATGTATTTATCAAACTCAACTCTAGGGATGAATCGAAAAAGAAATCTTTGTTAGTTTTACCTTTTATTTTTTTTATGAAGAGAATGAATCTTTTTATCAAATGATTAGAAAAAAATGGGTTCGAATCTCCCGCGAGAATGATTCGGAAGATCTAAAATAAAAAAGAGTGGTATTTGCTAGCAATAATATAATGGAGGCAATCAATTAATATGGATTGATCCGAAATCTAATTCAAATCCAATATAACACCTATGGGTACAGAAGAAATGTATTAAATCAATTCTTTTTAGAATAGATCCAATTGCAACTTTGAATATGGAATTCAAAAGGATCAAATAAGAAATGATACTCTGAATCATAGAACTCTAATGAAATATACGATCAACCAACATTTATTGAATTGAAACAAAGTTAGAAGAAATGGTTCGATCCTCTTATTTTTCTTTCTTAAGTCGAGAGATCTATGAATTGGGATCCTAATTCATATAGATACAAATGGTCTAATAAGAGCAATAATTTCTAGGAACATTTGGAACATTTCATTTTTTAGCAGAATAGTCATTTTTTCTTTCAAGTAGTGTTCAATTTGTATAATCAATATTTGATTGATTGGTCTAAGGTTATTGATAAAAAAGATTTGTTTATAATGTAAATAGCCGCACATAATGATAGATTGCAGCCATATTATTAAAAGCTTATGGTAAGAAAAGGTTTCGTTTTAATGCCCGAAAATAATATTTTAAAGCTTTTGTGTGTTCTCTATTACTTATGTGAATAAGGCCTATATTACAAAGTATATAACTTCTATCATAAGGATCGATTTCTAGTCGCATAACGCAAATTGTTTTTCTATTTTACGCTTTGATTACTAGGGACTAGTAATAAGCTGGTTGGGGGGTGTGATTAGTACTTAAAAGTGCATTTTTATCATGGTTTTATATCATCATTTTGCACTTGAAGTATCAATAACTCCTTAACTAAAATATGTTTTATAATAATGTATCTAATAATATAAGATACCTATAATTTGTGGTAAATGTCTATTTTTAATGCAGGTCTATCACATAAATGAAAGGATTGATTGATGACTTGAAGAACTTAAATTGCATGGATAAAGAGATGGTCAAACTTAGAGAAGAGATGTCGGTGCAATCCAAACCGGAATACTGTTCGGTAATTGGGCCATATCTGGAGCTACAGATCTCAGATTTAGGTCCAATTTATATGGATGGAAAGGTAAATAATAAAGAAGTTAGTGAGAACTTTGAGATGGAAGATCAATGTAAGGATTAGACAATGATAGCAATAAATGTCAAGGTTAGAGAATCCACTAATGCTATGTCAAATAAGCATAGTATAAAATCTTATTACTCAATTGAAAACCACACACAAAGGACGTTCCAATCAGATTATACATTGTTAATATGATTACATTAGTTATCTTATTCGAATAATGTTAATACTTGTAAATGTTGTCAGACATTCATGATTATAACTTATGTTAACAATAAATCAAGTTCCTTTCACAGCTCAGGTGTCGGTTATACCATACAGTATGAGTTATGAAAGTGTCAAGCATTTATTGTATCAAGTGTTATACAATATAAATCTAGATTAGTCATTTAACAAGCAAAGTATTAAAGAATAAACAAACAACAAATACAAAACATGTTAGTATCAAACATTAAAGTCCATGTTAAGTTTACACTATACTCATTCTTACATCATTAGTGTAACTTTTTCACCTTGACATAATAAACTTAACTAAACATAATAAAAAAGAGAAACATAAATAAACAAGATAAGAACATAAATAAAATAAAAGTTAACTAGGTAAAGAAAAGGAAATGAAAGGCATAAACAAGATATTAGTGAAAGCAAAACTTAAGCATTACAAAAAAAAATACAAAGAGAAAAAGCAAGAGCATGATCTTGATCTGGAAATCAAGATGCCTAAATGCAAGGCAAATGCCTCTTTTTATAGGCTAAAATTGAAAACTATTGATTTGATGACTAATTGATGAGTGAGTGGCCAACTCTTGACTTGGTGACAATCCTTATCTTCTCTTGTTTGCCCAAAACATCATTGATAATGTCAGAATTAAAACCACTTGAAAAAATAAAAGTTATAGGAAATTGTCTCAACTTTTCAAAAAAAATTGAGGTCATTTTAGACTTCTAGAACTCCAGATATGGGCTAAAAACTGAACAGTGTTCGGGCTAGTGGACAGATTCAGACTTCTTTATTGTTGCTACAATTTGGACTTGAAAATAACCTTTTAAAATCGTGAGCTCCCATTAAAATTGTAGGCTTATGTCTTACCTTTCCATCCATATAAAGTACACCTAAATCCGAGATTTACAGCTCTATATATGACACAATTATTGAACAGTGTTCCGGTTTGGACTGCACCAGCATCTCTTTTCTAAGTTTTGTCATTTCTTTGTCCTTTCAATTTCAGTTATTAAACTCATCAATCAATCCTTTCATTTATGTGATAGACCTGCATTTAAAATGAACATTTACCACAAATTAAAGATATCTTATATTATTAGATATGTTATTATAAAACATGCTTTAGTTAAGGAGTTATTGATACTTTAAGTGCAAAATGATGATATAAAACCTTGATAAAAATGCACTTTTAAGTACTAATCACACCCTCCAACTAGTTTATTAGTAGTCCCTAATAATCAAAGCGTTAAAATAGAAAAATAATTAGCAAATTCCACAAAGCAAAGTATTCATTATTCAACTTTCATTAATCTATCCAGATAAACAAACTCTCATTAAATTTATATATCTGCTCAATACCTCTTAAACATGATATTAATAAACCTTTCTTTTGTACTCAATATATCAACATATAGTTATGAGGCTTTTCTTGGAAGAAAATAATTTTTTTTTCTAATGTTTAAGGTTAACTTATTTGGGTTGAGATTATTATTTTGTTCTCTTTTTTTTTTTAATTTTTTAATATATATACATATAACTTAAAACACGATATATCTTTAACCTATGTAATGAGCTTTTGGCTAATAACTCCTAGACCAATTGATATTAGGGTATTAGGTGTTGACACACCTTTACGAGCTTAGTAACTTGGGTTGCAGATACTGATACATAGATAGTGCAATGTTTGATTCCTTTAAGCTTTTCTCCTTAACCCATGTGACAAGCGTTGGGTCAATAGCTCCCAAGTCAGTTGACTTTAGGGTATTAGGTGTTAAAACACCTCTTCAGGCTTAATTGTTTAGGTGGGAGGCT
>NW_011500810.1:42569-77106 GCF_000495115.2 Populus euphratica | reverse complement strand
TTTTTTTAATTATATACAATCTCTTTCCCTTAGTTATTATCTTTAACAAAAGAACATAAATAATGTAATAATCTAGTGTGTAACCCACAATCATATGTTAAAGTATGTGTGTGAAAATTAAGGTTTAAGAATACTTGTTAAATAAGTATATGATCATAATTAAACGATAACAATGCGAGAGTTTATAAACCTGAATATTTCAAGAAGTATTTTGATAGATCTTGTTAAGAATAGTTACTAAGATGCGTCTTAAGAGTCGCTTTAACAAAAGAGCTCATTTACTCTATCATTTTAACAATAACAATTTTGCACATGCTTTATGAAATGGAAAACACAGTTAGTTAATTTTTTTTATCAACTATTACCCTCTCTCCCAACCAAAACAAGACATTATCCTCAATATCCTAAAGTAGAATGATAGAGTATAGAAGGCATCACCTTAAATAACGAACACTAACAAACCTGAAACACACTTAAACAAATATAAAAAACAACAAAACACAATAATAAAAGCAAAAGACACAAAGATTCACAAATGAAGACTCAAATCTAATATAAGCTTTTTATGACTTTCTTAAGATGATTAATTTATGCAACTCATAGAGGGATCAATTACAGGAATGAAAGAATGTAGTTAGTCAATCAATTGTTCAGCAATAGTAGCAGAAATTATGATTTGTCATGAAGATGTTATAAATTCTTGTTCCACAGCATGATCAAGAAAAGACAACAACTTATTATAATAACCATTAACATTTAACAAACCTATGTGTTAATGGTGAACGTGCAGTTCAGCCCAAAAGGAGATATAAAATATCTCTTTTAGTGTGTCTAAACCACCTAGTAAGGCAAGAAAAGCATCAACATGGTTAAACATTGCATTCATTCGAGCAGACATTGTAAAGACTTGTAGTTCTTCTCTAATAATTTTTCCAATGATGTCCCCTTGTGCTAAAGCTTTGAGGACAACCCCTAAAACTTGACTACCTCCTAAAAATACAGCTATTGACACACCTCCTATTAACCCAAGGCTATCTCCCCCATACACTAAATGAATCTTTCTCTCAGCTAGTACTTGACTAAGATGATTTGCTGATTCTAAAAACTCCTTTTCTTTCCCGGGACTAGATCCACCGAAAACATAAATATTTCTTATCTGATGACCTGAGGAACTTGCCATTGCTACACACTTCTATATTTTTTGAATGTATGAGTTGAGTAGAAATGAAGGGAAGGAAGAGAGGATTTTATAGATAAGAAATTAAAAGGGCAATCATACCACCTATATGTAGGTCAGCCAGAGTCTCTCACACACACTTTTTCTATCTCTCTTTTTATTTATTTATTTATTAAAAAACATGTGTATGTATAGGTGGTTATGATTGTGGCTCACATCTTCCCTTGGTTTTATGTCCAATTACAGCTTAAACGCCCTCTATAGGTCAAGGATAGACTTCCCATCCAATTTTCTTAAAAACCAGCAAACAAGGTTTTTTTAGTCAGATTCCCAAGACTATATCGAGCACGTTTTTTATGGAATAATGACCATAAATCATGAATTACATGATGCACATCTCCACTAGGATGCGTCTTAAGAGTCAATAGAAGATTATCTAAAGACCCCTTACCCAGGCCATCCTTAATAAATAATATTTTATCTTCATAGTTTACAGATACCATTCCTAAAGAATGACATTGTGCATTGCAAGTCCATCCGGCACATCAATGGCAGACTTTCAATCGTTTTGCACGATGTTTATTTACAAAAGTGTTTTTACTTGTTCCAAGCATGTGTGAAATGAAAGAATTGGAAGACTCACCTGATAATCGGACCTTTGCATTAATTAACCAGCGAATCTCTTTAGGAATTTTATGGTTCATTAACAACCTCGATCTTGCACACTTAGCTCGGTAAATTTTTATAATCGCATTTTGAAGCAAAGCGGGAAAATACTTTTTTAATTTTTTAAGAGCAGTGTCCATTTTTTAAGATGAGAAGTGAAAAAGAGATGTAAAGAGAAGAGAAGGAATAAGGAATTGAACAAATATATACACAGATATCAGTTATCATGGGAAACTGAAAGAACCAACTTAAGAGTCACGGAGTACCATTATCTGTCATTTAACCGGAGTGAGAGAGACTAGCAAACCAAGAGTCACAAAAAAAAACACAAAAACAATGTGAGAAAAACAAAATAATCAACTTTTATCTATAGGATCATTCAAACCAGTGGATTCAATTTCATTAGGAAAATTATCAAAGTAAGCTTTCAAATGATGTCCATTTATCTTAAAATCATTGTCATTTTTTGGATTCTCAATATCAAAGGCCCCATAAAGATACACATGTTTCTCAATAAATAGACTACTCTATCTTGATCTTAGCTCTTTAGGGAATAAATATAGTTGAGAATAATAAAACAAAACTTTTTGACCAATATCAACTTTTTGACAATTTTCACAAGTTTTGTAGAATGCATGCGTGTTTTTGAACATGGTAGACCAATAAAATCCATTTTAAAAATTTTTTGTAACTGTCTTTTTTGACAAGAAATGACTCCCAAATGCTTCAGAATGATAAAGTTTAATGACACTACTTACCTTATTGTCAGGAATGCATCTTTGAAATATTTGAATAAGTTAGGGTCATCACAATAAAAGCTTTGCACGTCTCTTAAAAATTTTCTTTTATCTTCTATACTCTAGTGAGCTGGCAAGAATCCTAAAGCAAGAAAATTGAGATTTTTATCATACTAAGGCATTGGACTAAGAGAAAGTAGAGATTCATCATAAAAGCAATCATCGATTGGTGTGATGTTGGGTGTCGAATATGTTGTCACTTTTGATAAAAGATCCGCATCAACATTTTCGGTGCTTTTTTTATCCTCAATTTTTTCTTGATTGGTCATGGCATGAGGAAATGAAAGTGCTGCCTGGGAATCAGTCTTTTCTTTACAATGTTCAGATTCAACCCCTTTCTTACCCTTAGAGATTGACTCGTCATCTTTCTCACAAGGTTCAAGAATTGGTTTTTGAATAACCTTACCACTACAAAGTGTGATGACTGATTTGATTTAATCCATGTATTGACTTCCAGAACTACTTGCATTTGTATTATATTGCCCCTTGGAATTTTGCTGTTGTTGAGATGAAAACTTACCATTCTCTTGCATACTGAGAGCAGATGTGAATTTTACAAAAGTATATTTAAAATCTGTTATGCTTTGAGCAAGTTGAGTATTGATTGTCTCTTGCTTTTCAATGAATGCATACAAAGTTTCCTCAAAATTTCTTTTAAAAGATGGAGTATAAAAAGGTGCATATCTATGAGAATTGTGGAAATTATGATGTGCTTGAAACTGTGGTGATGAAGTTTGTGCATTGTTACTCTTCCAACTAAAATTTTGATGATTTCTTCAACCAGGGTTGTATGTTTACGAGTATGGGTTATGATTGGGCCTTTGAAAACTGTTTAAAGCATGGGCTTGCTCATGGAGACATTCCTTAAAAGAAGGCAAAGTTGGACAATCATTGGTTGAGTGTTCATTGGTTTCACTATTTTAACACATAATGTTATTAATATATTTTAATTAACTACTTTTTTTTTTCAATTCTAGTGCCTCGACTTTTCTAGCTAAAAATGCAAACTTGGCTTAGGGGTCATGATCCTCCCTAAGGTTGTATATACCTTCACTAGATGTATGAGGTTGAGTTTTACTCGGTGTCTCATAAGTACCCGCGGTGTCCTAATTTTGAGCATTTTCAACTAACAAGTCTAAGTACTTCATTGCTTCATCAGGGTCTTTATTTTCAAAAGTTTCATTGCATATCAATTCAATCATTTGCTTATCTTTAGGTGTTAACCCTTCATAAAAATATGAAATCAATCTCCATGTTTTAAAACCATGATGAGGGCAAGTATTAAGCAAGTCTCGATACCTATCCTAATATTGGTAACATATTTCTTCTGGTTTTTTAATGAAAGTGATGATTTATCTTTTGAAAGAGTTTGTTATGTGGGATGGGAAAAACTTCTTTAAAAATTATTGTTGCATTTCATCTCAAGCTTGAATAGATCCAGGTCTCAAATTTTGCAGCTATGTTTTAGCTTTATCTTTCAATGAAAAAGGAAAAAGCTTTAATCTGATGGTGTTCAAGAAGGTAAAAGTTGAATAATACCCAGCTTAAAATTGAAATGAGATGCATCAAAAGGGAAAACTATACATGATGGTACACTTGTTCTTGTGGGATTCATGTGATCTCTAAGTGTTCTAACATGGTTATTTTCATTATTAAGTGATTGATTATCTTTTTCGGCCATATTTTCTAAAAATGATAAGGATACCCTACAAAGTCTACCACTTAATGTATGTGACCACACTCTCATGCATGTGTAGGAATAGAATAAAAGAAAGAAGAAAAAAAAAAGAAACAAGAGAAAAGAAATAAAGTTATATATAAGAAAAGTGAAAAGAGAAAATAAAATAAATACTATAATTTGCACAAGAACTTACCTCCCCAGCAATGGCGCCAAAAACTTGACATGACCAAAAGATTGATGTCTTCTTCCAAATACAGGAGTGTCGAAGTAATAAATAACCTGGCAAGACTGGGGTCGAACCACGTGGAGGTTAATTGTATAAATTAAAGATAACAATACAATAACAACAACAATAATAACAATAAAAATAAAAATAATAGTTGTAGTAATAGTAATAATAATAATAATAATAATAAAGAAAAAGAAAAAGTTGATGAGAACTTTGAGATGAAAGATTAACTTAAGGATTAAATAATAATAACAATAAATGTTAAGGTTAGAGAATCCACTAATGGTATGTCAAACAAGTATAGTATAAACTCTTATTATTCAATTGGAAATCACATACAAAGGAGGTTCCAATCAGATTATAAATTGTTAACATGGTTACTTTAGTCATCTTATTTGATTAATGTTAATACTTTTAAATCTCGTCAGCCATTCATAATTATAACTTATGTTAACAATAAATCAACTTCCTTTCATAGCTCAGATGTTGGTTATACCATATAGTATGGGTTATGAAAGTGCCAAGCAGTTGTTGTACCAAGTGTTATACCATCTTATTTGATTAATGTTAATACTTGTAAATCTCGTCAGTCATTCATAATTATAACTTATGTTAACAATAAATCAATTTCCTTTCATAGCTCAGATGTTGGGTATACCATATAGTATGGGTTATGAAAGTGTCAAACATTTATTGTACCAAGTGTTGTACAACATAAATCTAGATTAGAGTGCCAAGCATTTGTTGTACCAAGTGTTATACAACATAAATCAAGATTAGTCATTTAACAAGCAAAGTATTAAAGAGTGAACAAGATAACAAATACAAAACATGTTAGTATTAAACATTAAAGTCCATGTTGAGTTTACATTATACTTATTCTTACACCATTAGTGTAACCTTTTCACCTTGACATAATAAACTTAGCTAAACATAATAAAAGAAAGAAAAATAAATAAACAAAATAAGAACATCAATAAGATAAAAGTTAACTAAGTAAAGGAAAGGAAATGAAAGGCATAAACTTGATATTAATGAAAGCAAAACATAAGCAATACAAAAGAAATACAAAGAGAGGAAGTAAGAGTATGAGCTTGATCTGGAAATCAAGATGCTTAAATACATGGCAAATACCTTTTTTTATAGGCCAAAATTGAGAACTATTAATTTGATAACTAATTGATGAGTGGGTGGTTAACTCTTGACTTGATGACAATCCTTATCTTCTTTTGTCCACCCAAAATGTTATTGATAATGCTAGAATTGGAACCACTTGAAAACATGAAAGTTGTAGAAAATTGTCTCAGCTTCCGAGGAAAAAAAAGTGAAGGGCATTTAAACTTCTAAAACTCCAGATATGGGCCAAACACGGAACAGTGCACGGGTTATTAGATAGATTCAGACTTTTTTGTTGTTGCTACAATTTGGACTTAGAAATGACTTTTTTAAATCTTGGATTCCGTATAAAAGTTGTATGCCTATGTCTTACCTTTTCATCCATATAAAGTAGACCTAAATTCGAGATCTACAGCTCCAAATATGACCTAATTACCAAATAGTGTTCCGGTTTGGATTGCACCAACATCTCTTTTCTAAGTTTGACCATATCTTTATCCTTTCAATTTTAGTTCTTAAATTCATCAATCAATCCTTTTATTTATGTGATAGGCCTGCATTTAGAATGAATATTTACCATAAATTAAAGGTATTTTATATTATTAGATGTGTTATTATAAAACATGTTTTAGTTCAAGAGTTATTGATACTTCAAGTGCAAAATGATAATATAAAACCTTGATAAAAATGCACTTTCAAGTACTAATCAGTATGTCTAACAAGTATAGTATAAACTCTTATTACTTAATTGGAAACCATACATAAAGGAGGTTCCAATTAGATTATAAATTATTAACATGATTAAATTAGGTATCTTATTCGAATAATGTTAATACTTGTAAATATTGTCAGACATTCATGATTATAATTTATGTTAACAACAAATCAAGTTCCTTTTATAGCTTAGGTGTCGGTTATACCATACAGTATGGGCTATGAAAGTGTCAAGCATTTATTGTGTTAGGAGTTATACAACATAAATCTATATTAATCATTTAACAAGCAAAGTATTAAAGATTGAATAAGATAATAAATAAAAAACATGTAAGTATCATACATTAAAATTCATGTTAAGTTTACACTATACTTATTCTTACACCATTAGTATAACCTTTTCACCTTGATATAATAAACTTAACTAAACATAATAAAAAAGAGAAACATAAATAAATAAGATAAGAACATAAATACAATAAAAGTTAACTAAGTAAGGAAAAGAAAATGAAAGGTATAAACAAGATATTAATGAAAGCAAAACTTAAGCATTACAAAAAATGCAAATAGAGAAAGCAAGAGCATGATCTTGATCTGGAAACCAAGATGCTGAAATGCATGGCAAATGTCTCTTTTTATAGGCCAAAATTAGGAACTATTGATTTGATGACTAATTGATGAGTGAGTGACCAACTCTTGACTTGGTAACAATCTTTATTTTCTCTTGTGTGCCCAAAACATCATTGATAACGTTAGAATTGGAAGCACTTGAAAAATAAAAGTTCTATAAAATTATCTTAGCTTTCAAAAAAAAACAATTAAGGTCATTTGGACTTTTTGAACTCCAGATATGGGCTAAACACTAAACAATGTTTGGGCTAGAGGATAAATTCAGACTTTTTCATTGTTGCTACAATTTGAACTTGAAAATGGCCTTTTTAAATCATGGGCTCCTATTAAAATTATAGGCATATGTCTTACCTATCCATCCATATAAAGTACACCTAAATCCGAGATCTACAGCTCCAGATATGACCCAATTACTGAACAGTGTTCCGGTTTGCACTGCACTAGTATCTCTTTTCTAAGTTTCGCTATTTTTTTATCCTTTTAATTTCAGTTATTAAACTCATCAATCAATCCTTTCATTTATGTGATAGGCCTGCACTTAAAATGAACATTTAACACAAATTAAAGATATCTTATATTTTTAGATATGTTATTATAAAACATGCTTTAGTTAAAGAGTTAGTGATACTTCAAGTGCAAAATGATCATATAAAACCTTGATAAAAATGCACTTTTAAGTACTAATCAATGATCACTAAAAACAACAATAGTTGAGACAACAAGATAATACTTGAATTTTTCACATGCAAATACTAATGTAAGTAATTCTTTTTCAGTGGCGGTGTAATTCATTTGAGCACTATTTAAAATTTTACTTGCATAGTAAATCACATAAATTTTCTTATCTTTTCTTTGTTCCAAAATAGCACCTACGACATAATCACTAACATCACATGTTTTTTCAAAAGGTAATGACCAATTAGGAGGTTAAATGACATGAGCATAAGTAAGCAAGTTTTTATGTTTAACAAAGGCTTCTTCACAATGTTTAGTCCATTCAAAAATATTATCCTTTGTTAGAAGGTTATTTAAGGGTTTAGATATTACACTAAAAACTTTAATAAACCTTCTATAAAAACCAGTATGTCATAAGAATGATCTAACATCTTTAATAGATTTTGGTGATGACAAGTTAACAATTACATTGATTTTAGTTTTGTCAACCTCAATTTCTTTTGATGAAATAATGTGACCAAGTACAATGCCGTTTGTTACCATGAAGTGACATTTTTCCCAATTTAGTTCAAGATTCTTCTCTTTATACCTGCTCAAAATCTTTTCTATGTTATTCAAATAATCATCAAATGAATCACCAAAAATAGAAAAATCATCCATAGAAATTTCAAGAAAACATTCAACCATATCACTAAATATACTAAACAAGTATCTTTAAAATATGGCTGGTACATTACATAATCTAAAAGGCATCCTTTAATAATGGTACGTAAAAGTTATCTTCTCTTGATCTTCCAATGCAATTTCAATTTGGTTGTAACTTGAATAACCATCTAAGAAAAAATAAAATTCATGACCTGCAACTCTTTCTAGGATTTGGTTCGTGAAAGGTAAAGGAAAATAATTTTTTCTAGTCATTGAATTAAGTTTCCTATAGTCAATACATATGCGCCAACCAGTAATAGTCCTAGTTGGAATTAAGTCATTGTTCTCATTTGTTATCATAGTGACTCTAGACGTTTCGGATACAACTTAGGTAGGACCTACCCATTTGCTATCAGAAATAGGTTAAATGATTCCATTATCTAGAAGCTTAATGACTTCATTTTTTACTACTTCTTTCATATCAAGATTAAACCTTCGTTGCATTTCTCTAGAAGGTTTAACATTTTCCTCCAAATAAATTTTGTGTGTGCAAATCAAAGGACTAATTCCTTTTATGTCAACTATGGTCCATCCTATTACATTTTTATGCATTTTTAGAGTTTGTAATAACTTACCTTCTTGATATGCATTAAGTTTGGAAGAGATTATTACCGGAAAAGTTTCATTTTCTTCCAAAAATAAGTATTTAAAATTGATTGGTAATGACTTCAAATCAAGTTTGGGTGGTTGAACACTTGAGGGTATGGACTTAATTGATCGTGGTGGCAATTCCTTAATTTGTAGTCTCCAATTACTTGCCTTTGATTCTTCTTGAAAATCCATATGATAAATGAATTTATCAACTTATACTAACACATCCTCAATTATTCCTCTAGGTACTTTTACAGATCTATCAATAAGTAAGAGAGTTATAGAAGTTGGTTTTAACTCACCTAGATTGAGACTTTGAAAAACTAAATATGGAAGTAAATTCACACCAGCTCCAAAATCAAGTAAAGCTTTTCTTAATTTTATATTCTCTAATAAAGAAAGAAATTGTAGGGAAACCAAGATCTTTATATTTCAAAGAATTATTATTCTAAATAATGACACTTACTTGTTCGGCTAAAAAACTTTCGTTTTCACATTCAGTTTTCTCTTCACAGTGCACAGATCTTCAAAAACTTAGCATACAAAGGAACTTATTTAATAACATCTAGCAAAAGTATTTTGATCCTTACCTATTTGAAAGTTTCAAAGATTTTAGAGTTGTGATTGACTTTTCTTTGTTTAGTCATGGTATGAGGAAATAGAAGTGCTAGCAAGGAATCAGTTTTTCCTTTGCAATATTCAAATTCAACCCTTTTCGTACCCTTAAAGATTGACTCATCATCATTCTCACAAGGTTCAATAATGGGTTTTTCAATAAGCATACCACTGTAAAGAGTGATGACTAATTTGACTTGATTCATATATTGGTTTTCAAAACTACTTGCATTTGCATTGTATTGTGATTAGTACTTAAAAGTGCATTTTTATCATGGTTTTATATCATCATTTTGCACTTGAAGTATCAATAACTCTTTAACTAAAGCATGTTTTATAATAATATATCTAATAATATAAGATACCTTTAATTTGTGGTAAATGTCTATTTTTAATGCAGGTCTATCACATAAATGAAAGGATTGATTGATGACTTGAAGAACTTAAATTGCAAGGATAAAGAGATGGCCAAACTTAGAAAAGAGATGTCGGTGCAATCCAAACCGGAACACTGTTCGGTAATTGGGTCATATCTAGAGCTATATATCTCAGATTTAGGTCCAATTTATATGGATGGAAAGGTAAGACATAGGCCTACAACTTTCATATGGAGCCCAAGATCTAAAAAGGCCATTATCAAGTCCAAATTGTAGCAACAACAAAGAAGCCCGAATCTGTCTTCCAGCCCGAGCACTGTTTGGTATTTTGGCCATATCTGGAGTTCTAGAAGTCCAAATGAGCTGAATTTTTTACACAAGAAAGCTGAGACAATTGCCTACAACTTTCATGTTTACCACTGGCTCCAATGTTGACGTTATCAAAGACGTTTTGGGCAGACAAGAGAAGATAAGGATTGTCACCAAGTCAAAAGTTGGCCACCCACTTATTAATTAGTCATCAAATCAATAGTTCCCAATTTTGGCCTATAAAAGGAGGCATTTGCCATGCATTTAGGCATCTTGGTTTCCAGATCAAGATCATGCTCTTCCTTTCTCTCTTTGTATTTTTAGTAATGTTTATGCTTTGCTTTCATTAATATTAAGTTTATGCCTTTCATTTCCTTTCCTTTACTTAGTTAACTTTTATGTTCTTATTTTGTTTATCTATTTTGTTTATCTATTTTATTTTCTTTCATTATGTCTAGCTAAGTTAATTATGTCAAGGTGAAAAGGTTACACTAATGGTGTGAGAATAAGTATAATGTAAACTTAATATGGACTTTAATGTTTGATGCTAACATGTTTTATATTTGTTATCTTGTTCACTCTTTAATACTTTGCTTGTTAAATGACTAATCTTGATTTATGTTGTATAACACTTGGTACAACAAATGCTTGGCACTTTCATAGCCCATAATGTATGGTATAACCGACACCTGAGCTATGAAAGGAACTTGATTTGTTGTTAACATAAGTTATAATCATGAATGCTTGACGAGATTTACAAGTATTAGCATTAATTGAATAAGATGACTAATGTAATCATGTTAACAATATATAATTTGATTGGAACCTCCTTTGTGTGTGGTTTCCAATTCAATAATAAGAGTTTATACTATACTTGTTTGATATACCATTAGTGGAACCTCTAATCTTGACATTTGTTATTATTATTGCTTAATCCTTACATTAATATTTCATCTCCAAATTCTCATCATCTTCTTCTTCTTCTCTTTCTTTATTATTATTATTACTACCACCACTACTACTACTACTACTACTATTATTATTATTATTATTATTAGTATTATTATTATTATTATTATTATTATTATTTTTATTGTTATTATTATTATTGTTATTGTTATTATTATTATTGTTGTTGTTGTTATTGTTATTGTTATTGTTGTTGTATTATTATTATTTATAATTTGTACAAATAACCTCCCTGTGGTTCGACCCCGGTCTTGCCGGGTTATTTATTACTTCGACACTCCTGCACTTGGGAGAAGACATCAATCTTTTCGTCGTGTCATATTGCTCCTTGAGATTTTGGTGTGGTTGAGATGAAAACTTACCTTTCTCTTGAAAACTAGGAGCATATGTGAACTTTGCAAGAGTATCTTTAAAATCTATCATGCTTTGAGTAGGTTAAGTATTGATTGTCTCTTGCTTTTCAATAAATACATGCAATATTTTTTCAACCAAGGTTATATGTTTGCGAGTATGGTTTTGAAAACTGTTTAAAGTATGGGATTGTTCATGGAGGCATTCCCTAAAAAAAGGCAAAGTTACACAGTCATTAGTTGAGTGTTCATTGGTTTCACAGATTGGGCACACAATGTCTTGAATAGATTTTAATTGATCTTTTTTTTTAATTCTAGTACCTTGACTTTTCTAGCTAAAGATGCAAACTTGGCTTGGAGGTCATGATCTTCTCTAAGGTTATACATACCACCACTAGATGTATGAGGTTGCGTTTTACTCGGTGCCTCATAAGTACTTGCATTGTCCTAATTTTAAGCATTTTCAACTAACAAGTTTATGTACTCTATTGCTTCATTAGACTCTTTATCTTTAAAAGTTACATTACACATTAATTCCACCATTTACTTATCTTTAGGTGTTAACCCTTCATAAAAATGTGAAACCAATCTCTATGTTTCAAAACCATCATGAAAGCAAGTATTAAACAAGTCTCAATACCTATCCCAACATTGGTAAAATGTTTCTCCTGGTTTTTGAGTGAATATAGTAATTTATCTTTTGAAAGAGTTTGTTCTATAAGATGGAAAAAAACTTCTTTAAAAACTATTGTTGCATTTCATCCCAAGCATAAATGGATCCTAATCTCAAATTTTATAGCCATGTTTTAACTTTATCTTTTAATGAAAAAGGAAAAAGCTTTAATTTGATGGTGTTCATGCTACAATTTGAGTCATTATAGGTGTTACAGACCTCTTCAAATTCCCTTAAATACAAGTATAGATTTTCTTAATTTAGGCCATGAAAAGAAGGTAAAAGTTGAAAAATATCTGTTTTAAAATTAAAATAAGATGCATCAAGGGAGAAAACTATGGATTAGGATGCACTTGTTCTTATGGATTGATATTATCTCTAAGTGTTCTAACATGATTATTCTCATTATAAAGCGATTGATTATCTTCTTCGATCATATTTTCTGAAAATGATGAGGATACCTTACAAAGTCTGTCACTTAATGTACATGACCAAACTCTCATGCAGATATAGGAATAGAATAAAAGGAAGAAAAAAAAACAAAAAGAAACAAAACCAAAAAACAAAGTTAGATATAAGAAAAGTGAAAAGGAAAAATAAAATAAATAATATAATTTGTACAAGAATTTACCTCTCTGGTAACAGCGCCGAAAACTTGACATGATAAAATTAGCTAAACATAATGAAAAAGAGAAATATAAATAAATAAGATAAGAACATAAATAAGATATAAGTTAACTAAGTAAAGGAAAGGAAATGAGAAGCATAAACAAGAGATTAATATAAGCAAAACTTAAGCATTACAATAAAGAGAGAAAAATATGATCTTGATCTGCAAACTAAGATGTCTAAATGTATGGTAATTGTCTCTTTTTATAGGCTAAAATTTGAAACTATTGATTTGATGACTAATTATTCAATAGGTGACCACATCTTGACTTGGTGATAATCATTTTCTTCTTGTCTGAACAAAACCCCATTGATAATGTCAAAATTTGAATAGACTTGAATTATGAAAGTTCTAGGAAATTATCTCAACTTTTTAGAAAACAAATTAAGGTCATTTGGACTTCTACAACTCGATATATAGGTTGAACACTGAATAATATCTAGATTGTAGGACAAATTCGAACTTCTCCATTGTTGCTAAGATTTGGACTTCAAATAGAAGAATTGAGTCTTACTTTTCATGAATGTTTTAGGCCTGTGTCTTAGCTTTCCATCCATATAGAGCAGACCTAAATCCAAAATCTACAACTCTAGATATGACCTAATGACCAAACAGTGTTCCACTTTGAGTTGAACCAGCATCTTTTTTAAAAGTTTGGCTCTCTCTTTATCTTTTCAATTTTAGTACTTAAACTCATCAATCAATCTTTTCATTTATGTGATAGGCATGTATTTAAGATGAACATTTACCATAAATTAGAGGTATCTTATGGTATCAAACTTGTTATTATAAAACATGCTTTAGTTAAGGAGTTATTGATACTTCAAGTGCAAAATAATGATACAAAACCTTGATAAAAATACACTTTTAAATACTAATCATATAGTCTTTTTATTAATGTTAGAATAAAGTGGTTTAGAAGATTCATATCCAAAACCAACCTTGAAGTTTTTCTAATAAGTTTTCTTATCTCTTCAAACCTTTCTATTATTTGTAGAAATTTGTTTACATTTGAATTAAGTCATATCTCTATTTTTTGTTAACTTATTAGTATCTTTATGACTATAAATGACCTTGGCTAGAATCTTATAAGCGTTGGGATCAAAGTCATTCGTTCGTTTATTAAAAAGTCCTTCAAGATTTGTAACCACCGACTCAAGGTTTCAAGCCCCTTGGTGATCTTCTCTTTATCCTTAGTAAAAGAAAATTGACCCTTTTTTTCTTACTGATACTAGCATATATCATGGTACCATGACTTTATATGATACTTATTATTAATAAATAATTTTACTATCTTTTATTTTCCTTTGTTCTTCATTAAACGAGTCATTCCTTTATTTACATATGACTTATAATTTCCATGGATTAAAAAAAAATATATATAATTGCCATTAGCTAATAAAAAGGCTTTCAATGATTATCTGAATCATATAAATAACCTTAAAGTTTGAGGACTTTACATTTGTACCAAGCATATATAAAAGAAAATTTAAGGTTATATATATATACCCTTTCTTCTCTCTAACTTTTCCACTCACTTCTTTTTATTGTTTTCTTTTCTTTGTACTAATATTTTTATTAAATCCAAATTGATAAAAAAAAAATAATTAATTTCTTACTATAAAACTAAATGATAACACTGCATGTTCTCGACATCATAATTATGACAGAAATCAAACCATTAAAATAAAGGTAAGGTCTTAGGTATTATTGTTTTGTTATTTGCAAAGATCTGGTGTTTCTTATTAGGGGAAGATGCTAGAATGAGTTTGGGTCATTTTTTAGTTAACTTCTGGGTTGGTTTTGACTAGGTTTTCATCTGAATTTGGAAGGATTCTAAGTTGTGATTTCAACAAAGAGACTATTGTATTGATTTATGACTATTTTAAAGTTGATTCTAAATTGATATATGATGGTTATGGCTTAGAGCTGTTGGATTTTTTTACGTTGAAGTTGTGGCCGAAAGGGATTGTGCTGGTGTTAAGAAGAGATAGAAGTTAGAGTTGATTATCATATATATATATATATATATATATACATATATATACTAGGGGTGTTTATGGTCCAATTTGGGCAACAAAACTCAAATGAATTAGGAGATGTTATTTCTTGAAAAAAGGACCTAGATCAAACCAAAAACCAGTTCAAACTGAATCGGTTCAATTAGGCCAAGATTAGTTTTTTGGAATTAGAAACTAAAAAACTGAAAAGTGCCTTTAAAGTTTTATTATTCTTAATTGTATATCTAAAACTGAAACCACATAATCTTTTGTTCAGACTTAGAAACATAAGAAAAAAATGTTGTCCAGACAACCTTGCTAACCACAACAATATTCATCAAGTATTTTTAAATTATATGAGAAGAACATGTAATCAAACAAAAAATTCAACAACAATATCAATAGCAACAAAAAGATCCAGAAAGCCATAAAAAATTCTCACATCTCTCAAGGTCAGTACTAGAAAAAAATAGTAGTAGAAACTTAATACACCTTCATTATAACACTCTTTATGTTATAACAAAAAAGATGAATTAATCATTCTTCCATGAACATGATGCATTAAAACTAAAATCTTAAAAAGACCCTCCCGTACTTACTCAAGTAGTAAGATCCAAGTCTAAAACAAATAAAAAATAAAAAGCATGTTAAGGTGAAGTGTATAAGAGGCAAAGTCAAAGCCTAAGTTAAGCATAGTCACATCAATACTAAAGATAGTGGGCTATTGATGAAGGATGATAGAGAGAGGAGGGGGAAATAGATTGGGTCTTTATAAAAAAGAAAAAAGAAAAAAAGAACAATATAGAGAATTAGAAATGCTAGATTGTTTCAACTTTTATAATGTAATCTTTTAATTTTCAATAAGGAAGAATAAGAGAGGCGGCAAAAGGAAGGGCAACTGCTATCAAAGAGAAAGTGGGGAATATGATTTAGGGTTAGGTTAAATAAGCTATTTATACCTTTTTGTTCTATTTAATTTTGATTCAACTGCTCTAATTTGGTCCGATTTAATTGCTATTAGCTTTTTGAAACCGGAATAAAAAATGAACAGAATGGGTGATTTTTATGGTATTTAAATTAATTTTTAATTATTTTCTTTTTGGTTTTCTCATTTTAATAGATTGGTTAATTTTTTAAAATGCCTATTATAAATACTCAATTTAAAAGGAGATTGGTGATATTCTTTTAGACCTTCCAGTGTGATTGTATTATAAAAGATTTTGTTATTGCAATATCATAGGTTTTTAAAGTTAAAGGAAATGTTATGGTTTTTTCAGTTTCTTTTCTTTTTGGTTTTTTCGGTTTAATCGATTAGTTGATTTTTTCAAATACCTCTGATAAATACCCAATTTAAAATGTGATATGTGATATCCCTTTAGATCTTCTAGTGTGATGATATTATAAAAGCTTTTGTTATAGCAATATCATATGTTCTTAAAGTTAAAGGAAATCATATGGTTTCTAGGAAATCATATGGTTTCTAGGAAATCATATGGTTTCTTAGCACATTGTTTTGAAAGTTACAAGGGCATATATATATATTGTTTCCATCAAGATTTTAGGGTGTGAAGATAACTAGTAATTTCTTAAATGTTAGCTTGAATGCTGACTTTAAATGGGTATCAAATTAATAATTAAAAAAAGATGAGAGCAAGTTAAATAGTTTGAAGTAGAGCAATATGAAATGCCAACCTACTTAAAGGATTAATAACTATTGGAAAATCTAGTCTCATTATATCTCTCACCCTTATAGATACACACATATGACATATATATGTAAAAGTTGGTTTCTATTAAAGACAACAATAAGATATTCAAGATGTTGGATAATGTTGATACTCAAAATTTGATCGAGTTAGGTTTGTTTTATATCTAATTAGGTTTGGTTTGAGTTTGGATAAAATATTTAAGTTTGAGATTGGATATAAATATTATAATAGCTAACCCTTCAATACTTCTTGTAATCCTTATGTTCCATGTTGTGTTAGACTCGGGTTTAGACACTTTTATTATTATATGTTGAAGCATTGGCTACAATAATTTTGTGTCTTATTGGTTTTTATTTCTCAACTTTTAACTAAATAAGCAATAATCTTGTAACTTGAGCTAATATATTGGTCATATTGTGTGACATTATAACTTTGCTTTGAAAATTTAACCTTTTAAATTTTTATGAAAGTTCAATGAAAAATTTTACCATAATTTTTCTCACCATATGTTTAAAATGAAAATGAAAATAAAAAATAATTGTAACCATATGTTACAAAATCAAAGAGAAGTATGATATTTTTTATGTATTATATAATCACAATGAAAATGAATAAACATATTAATTGACTGGATAATTGAAAATAAATCATAAAAATAATATAACAAATTAAACCACTTTAAATAGGTACAAAATAGAAAAACATAGCAAAAACAGTGTAAATTTAGTTAATTGTTAGAAAAATTGATATAAATAATATGTAGATATTGGTATTGTTTGTTGAAAAAATATCATATATATATATATATATATATATATATATATATGAAACTTGTGTCAAAACTTGTGATTCAACTTATATATCCTTAAATTTTAATTCACTTAATGTGTGAATTAATATTTTTAATACCTATTTTAATTTATTTAGCCTATGTAAAGTTAATGACTGTCTTTATTAGTTTTTATTGGCTTACCTTGAATGTAACTTAACTAAAACAATAAGAATTATATTACCATATTAAATTTATATTACATATATAAAGTTAATTATTAACTTTTATAAATTTTATTAAATTAATGATTACAAACAGGAATTTGAAAACTTATTTAAGTTTTTGATTTTTGTTAACTTATGAGACCATCTCCATATATAAACTTAAAAAATAGAATTCAAAAAAACTAATTTATGTATGTAGACTTGTAGAATTGAACTTATTCATTATTTTTTGTTTGATTTTTATTCATTGAGCTTTTTCTTACTTAGTTTATGGCTTCTTTCCATCTAATTATCTTTTCTTAAATTGTCTTTTAAAGTGTATGGGATGTCTTTTTTAAAAAAGAGACATACATCTTTATAAATTTTGATTTTAATTTTAATTACAAAGTACAAATTACAAATACATAAAAAAACTAAATCTCTAAGGAAAAACATAATAGGCTTCCTCGTGATGAAGTACTCACTAGTCACTAGAAAGCTACTTTTAATCCTTTGAGCATTTTTTATTTCAATCACTTGTATTTCATATTCGTTCTTAAGATTTGCTTTAAATGGGAATTCCAACTCATGATTTAGCTTTTTATAAGGTTTTTAAGGTGTTGAAAACAATGCTTCAATGTTAAATTAGTGTTTGATTAAATAAAATAAAATAAAATTTTATTAATTAAAAAATAAACTTTAAAGATTAAAATTGATAATAAAATAAATGTGGCCCATTTTTCTTCTTTTTTTCCTGAGCATGAGACATGCCTTCTGAAATTGTAATTCCTGAATTTTTTAAGTTTTTCAAGTTTAACCTTTCTGTTTTTATATTTTACATTATGGTCTAAAAATTTATTTTATTTATATTTTAACCATCAAGTTTGAGAGAGGAGAGAGATATATGTTGACAAACTTGAAAGATTAGAGTAGGAAGAGATTTTTTTATTTGATTTTATATTTTTGGATCAATTTAGGTGAGTTTTAATAGTGGTATTGGTTTATTGTCATTACAAGGATGTTAAAATAAGTTGAAAAAAAAATTAAGTTAAAAAACCTAGTTTAATTTTCTAAAAAATCTTGTTAGAAAGGCTTGTATATTTATTTTTTTGTTAAAAAAAATTTAATTCAACTCACAATAAAGCGTATATCAAAATAAAAAAATGGTTTTATTATTTTTTTTCTCTTGCATAAACCACTTATTATTATTATTAAAAACTCTTATTATATAAAAATTTAGGAGAAAATAATAAAAAAATAAAAGGATATAATTGAATAATTTATATAATTATAGATATATACAAAAAAATAATAATTAGGAGGGGCCTGTCTCCCTCCTACTCCTGTGGAGTTCTCCTATCAAAACCAAGATTGATTTTGAGAAGGTTTGCAATAAAATATTATAATTTATAAAGTAATTATATTTGCATAAACAAATGAAGAATAAAAATTTAATCTATTAATCATTACATATAATGAAGATACTTAATTATTAAGGTGGATGAAATGAAATAAATTAAGGTGGATGAAATGAGATAAATATGCGCAAGTTATAGAGCCATTAACTAGAGGCCCAATTGTAACCCTAACAAAAACAAATGAATTAAAATGAGAAAATATGATTAAAATATCAGCTGCTTTATCTATATTTTGAATGATACAGTAATATAATGTTTATAAATAGAGAAATGCTGGAATGTTTTTAGAAAACCGTAGTTAGAAAAGGAGAGACTAAAACTTCCCATTCAAATATAATATTTCTCTATTAAAAAAATTTAATTTTTATTTTATTATAAAGGTTCTCCACATTTTTCTTTACAAGTTTTTCATTGTTTTTCAAATGAAAAAAAAAATCAGAACATTTTAGCAATATAAAAGTTTATAATTATTGTTTTACGTATTTAGTTAGTGTCATAAATTTAGTTTTTAATATAATTATAATATAATTAGTTAAAAAATGTTTCATTATAATTTTTAATTTAAATAAAATAAAATAAAATTAATATTCTACAAATAGATTATTACGAATACAAAGGTATGTTCAATAACGACAAAAAAACTACTTTTTTTCATTTTTAGTTTTCTTTATCCTTTTTCACCTTTAAGAACATGTTTCTTTATTAATAGCGAAAACATATATATATATATATATATATATATATATGTATGTATGTATAAAAGAAAAATAATTATTTTGTTAAAGTTTCTTTTTCTCATTTGAAAAACAGTGAAAAATTATACAGAAGAATTATTATGGAGAACCTATAAAATATGCTTTTTAAAATCAATATATATTAGAAAAAGCTAGAAAACCAGTTATCTAGTTGGATAAATACTGCATTTGAACGTAAAGTTATAACTTTTCTTTTCTAACTCAGTTTTCCATAAAATTCAAGTATTAGAATTTTTAAACATAATCTTAAAATATTAAGCTGACTATTATAAATTTTAAATTATGATTTTTGATTTATTTTTATAAAAATAATTATAATCTTAATGTGTTTTTTTTGTCAGAACACTTCTTCGTTCTCAATAAGTGAACTTGTTTTTTGACTTTTTAGAGCAAAAAATAAATAAAAAATAAAAAATAAAATTGTTTTTTCTATATATAAACAAATCCAAAGTTTCTCTCCACAATTGAAGAGATTGAAAACCATGAGTTTAAGAATAATGCAAGAACTAAACACTATTATTGAACAGGTAACTTTTTATGCCTAATTGATGGAAACTCTAATGGTAAAAATCTTTAAACCCACACATAAGATAGAACAACTTTAGAAAGCTAAAATATAATTATGATAAAGAATCCGATATAATAATTACTTGAATCAAGACACTAATGTTATTTGAAAAAAAAACATCAATCCTATAATTATAATGAATCATGAACAATAAATATAAAGGAAGAATACCACAAATATAGTTAATTTTTGATAAATTCAAGAAAAGTTTATTAAAGAACCAAAAGTATGAACAATCTTGCCATACATAAAATATTATTTTGAAATCAAAGTTTGAAAAACAAAATCCTAGATACAAGCTAAATAAAGCTATTTATAATAGATAAAAAAATTCTTAAACAAAATAAAAAATTAATAAAAGAGTATTAATCCAAATAGAAAAAAGAATGATAAACCAAATAAAAAAATAATATAAATCCTATATAGTAACTTTTATATAATATCATATGGCATTTCTAATGTCTAATCACTATGAAATTATGACCTCATATGGAACAAAGCCTTTAGAATCTTGTAGAAAGGTTTCATTCTGATCTAGTGATCAAATCAAATGTATGTTTGTTAGCATAAAATTATGTAATATAAAAATAAGCACAAAACACCTCTAATGTCCATAAATAATAAGAATTGTTCATATATAAGAAATCCTTGCAAAAGAAGGATTGTTACCTAATTAAACTTCTGGTCAAGTAAGGAATCCTTGCAAAATAAGGATTCCAAGTGTAGTTAAATCCTTGCCTTCAAAAAATCTACAAATCATATAGAAAACAATCATTTTTTTTGAATTTCCTTGTTTGTTGGTAGATTTCAATCATAATTTTGAATATGTCATTCTCGATTTTTTGAATGAATTATTAAACCTAACAAATATGGATAGAAATCTTGAGATATCTAATTTTCATCCCAACTATAATTGCAAGAATATTTCACTTGTAGCTTCAAATATGGTCCAAACAATACATAAAAATCTAGTATAATAGATTTACATCTTGTTAGCCAAAACATTCGGAATCATCCTAATCAATTATTTATGGATCCTCTTAGTTTCAAACATTGTTACAAAACCAATTGGTACCTTTAATAGATCATTTGGTGATTTTTGCTTATTTGTATCACGAACATAAAATGATTTTGGAAGCAATTGTAGGTTATAATCAAACCTTTATCAAGCTTATATAGAGGAAAGAGATGTTGGGGAATAATGTAAGATTATTGAATGAAGAGCTTATAACAATTATTGTAGAAGAAAAAATAGAAAGTACTTCCTTATATAAGTCTTTCAATAAATGTATTCAATGAAGGATCAAGGTATGGTTATTAATGTGGTAGGTTTCCAAATTAAGGCTAACTTAATAATGATAGGCCTCATACTATAGGCTGTCAATTAAAATGGTGGGATCAAAACTAAATGCAATCCTACTTTAGTAGGTTTAGTAGAGAACTATAGGCTGTCAATTAAAATGGTGGGATTAAAATGGTGGGATCAAAACTAAACGCAATCCTACTTTAGTAGGTTTAGTAGAGGATTGTTTAATCCTACCATCATGAGTTGTGGGCTTGAGTTGGGTATTTAAGGACTCAATTCTCTTCATTTTATGTTTAAGGTAATTCTTTATTAACTATTGACATGACTTCAAATATTATCAAGAACATAAAACTATGTTAAGGCATACTCATACCAGAATTGTTCACTAGAATGTCCCATTATATAAAGTGATAAAGTGGACAGAATGAAAATGTAGCCATATGCAATAAGGTTAATCATCATGTTTGATTACATATCAATACAATTTATATGATCCGTGGGTATATAAAGAACTATAAGTCACCAAGTAATGGGACAATAAACTTTAAACTCATCAATTCTCCCACAAACACACTAAAGAAAAAAGGGGGAGATCACAATCTCTTATTAACTTCTTTAGCATCTTCCTTACAAACACACACATATCACTATAAAGTTTTCATTCGACCTATTTTAGTGCTAACTTAAGCATTAGGAGTCCTCAAAATCCATTATGAGACTTGTTTTATATGTGATTATGAGGCCTTGGTTTATCATCCACCTTTAATGGCTCAATCTTTAAATTTAATCAACTAGCTATAGAAAGGTATATAATCGTTTAAAGTTTTATCTGGCTTTATTACTTATGCCTTATAATTTCAATCATTATCCTTTAATGAATGTTAATAAAATTTATGTGCATACTTGATCTTTAAATGTAAATTAATCAATTTTTAAACTAATACTAAATTAAAATATTTAAGTTATTTAATACTATTTTATTTAGAATTGTAATTTACATTTAGGCCAACATATTAGCGAACTTAATGGATTACACATACAAGAATCACTAATCTGGAATTAAACTGGATGATTAATTAAGTATAACTTGATTGTAAATAAGTTTTAAAGATTGAAAACTAGAATATAATTACTACAAGGGATTAGAATTCTAAACCTAGAAAAGTTAAGTAGGAACTTAATTAAATAAATTTCAAAAACTATCCTTAAATAAATATACATGATATTATTCAGATAAAAAATTATTTATTTATAGAGTTATTAAGTTTTTTTATAAATAAAATGTTATGCCTTATATTTTCTATATAGAAAAAAAAACCACATTAGTTACAGACAATACAAAAACATCTTAAAATATAAAAGAAAGAGCTAACACTTAAATACATTGCAATCCTTCTATCCTTAAAAGTTTTTGAGATATTTTTTATTGATTGTTTGTGTGAAATATTGTTATAGGTTGGGCATTTGAATATAAAATCATGAGAAAAAAACGTAGTAAAAAATTGGACAAAGTTTCTTAACCAATGTCATCTTCATCCACTTAAAGGAATGTCTTGGATCCTTAAAAAATTATGAAATAGATTTTTTAAGACAACTCTAGAAAATTAGACAAGGCTATCGCTAAGATAATAAGGAAATTAGTAAAAGAAAACCAACCCTATATAGAGAAAACTAAGGGTAGTGTTAGTGCTGATAACAAATTAGAAATCAATAAAAAGCACCAAGTGGAAAAGTTATTCAACATGTTAGGCCAACAACCAAGGAACTTTAACAAAGAAAATAATCAAATTAGTATTCAACAAATCAACACCCATTTATATAGTACATCGTTACTTATAAGTATGTTCATATAAATAGAGGTTTCTGGTTGGTTTTCATTTGTTTGTCATAGTGTTGTCCTTATTGTTATAATAATTATTTATATGGAGGAGTTTGATAAGGTCTGATAAAGTTTATTAAAGTGTCAAGTCTCTTGGTTTAAGAAATTATGTTGAATATTAGGGTTTGATTGGTCGATATATAAATCTTGATGAGAGTTATTTTCAATTATTTATGATATTTTAAAGGGAAATAAGAAAGTTTGGTCAGTTGTGGGGTAACTAACAATGATGTTAGGTTTTAGATAAGAGTTTTAGGTGTTTTGGTTATGGAGGTGCCTAGATTTAAGTGGGAGAAAAAGTTATAGATTATTGACAATATCAAGTTGTTTGAGATAAAGAGAATGATATGGAAAAGAAAAGGAAAAAGGTTCTACTATCACGATTTAGTTTAAAGTTATAATTTTTTTAAGGCTTAAGTTAGTTTGGATGCAGGGATGAGGGGCGATATAAAGAATAAAAAAGAAAAAAAGTGCAAAAGGATAAAGAAAAAGAAAATAGGGAGAAAGCTTATGAGATATTTAGTTTTCTTAGCTACCTTAGAGTATCTGATGCATGCTCTTTATTATAGACAAGTGCGACTTTTTATCATGGCATCCATGTTATCTAAAAGGCTTTCTATTTTAGATGTGTGAACAGTGTTCGTTATATATAGCGGAGAAAAAAAAAGCAACACGTAAAGAAAGGTTGTTTTTCATCTCTGACACTAAAACTTAGGTATGAACACAATTTTCTCTTCTTTTCAACTAAAAATATCAAATCTAATGGTAAGCACATAACTTAAACATAGGCACAAAGATGATGAGGAAGCCCTATAATGGCCCTCTCGATCTCAGTCTTCAAGTCCCAATTTGGGTCTCTCAAATTGTTTCTTTAGGTTTCTTTTTTAGAGAAACCAAACTAAAATGGATATGATTTTCCTTTTTTATATTTTTAGTAGTGATAGTAGTTGTAGACAAAGATACCGAGAGAGTTGTTATTTTACAAATATTAAGAATGCCTTGTGGTGTTTCGATTACATGGCTAATATGCATCCTTTACTAATAAGTCTTTACCAACTTTTTTCATGATAAAATATTATAGCAATATGATTTATTTTTTCTAAAAAAAAACTAAATTTATATAGATATAACTCAATTTATGTCATTTTAGGTGACTAATAAATTGTATTTTTTGCATGCACCGTGTTAATTTTGGGTTCTTTATGCTGGCGAAAATCATTAAACTTGGTTTTAAATCTAGTATTGTGGTTTTTGCTACTTTAATTAATGGGATTTGTTTTGAGGGTAAAATTGCTAATTTTTAAGTTGTTGTTTTGACAATACTTGCTATTTAACTAGTTTTTCTTGTATCAATTTTTTTTTTTAAAAATAAGTTACTAAATACTATGATTGTTTTTATTGCTCTTTCTATGGTGTATGTGATGAAAAATATATATATATATATATATATATATATATATTATTGTAGTGTTTTTGGTTATTTTTTAAAAATTTTGATGTTTTGAATTGAATCTTATAATTTATTTTGTGATTTAACTTTGTTGCTTAATTGCATTTCTAATTATTTTAAGAAATAAGTTTTTCTTTTTATGGTGGGAATTTTGTGAAGGGATTTGTTTAGAATTCATGGTGTATTGTTATTATACACATTAAGGTTGTTGGGCTTTTGTGATATTTCAACTTAAAAATAGAAAAAGTAAAATAGATTACAAGATATTCGAGTTTGATTCTTATGATTTTTTCTTTTATGGCCATATAGATCAGATTAAGTACATTAATGATAGACTTTTTAGTTCTTCAAAATACAAAATGCAATTGAATACTTCAATATATTAATATTGTTAATTCAATTAGATCCTTGAAATTCTTTATGTTGTCGTCATAAGAATAGGTGGGAGTTTAACTTACTAGAAAAGGATATAAGAAAATGTGTAATTTTAAAATACTAATTTTAGGCAACAATTATTAATATTTAAAACATATACTTTAGTTCCATTATATTTTACATCTAAACTCATGTGCTTATAAACACTAATGTATTCTTACCTTAGCTTAAACCTTAGTAACAAGAACAATTATGTTTGTTAAAGTGGGTTGGGTTGGATTTTAATATTAGTGTAAACTTGGAGTGTAGTTAATAGCGTGGAAGATGAAATTAGATAAAAGAAATACAAAGTATTCGTGGGAAGGGGATGAAAATACTTATTTGTAACATTTATATTTACTTATTATTAACATGTAAAAGAATTTAAATTAGAAGGATTCAATATTTATTTGTAAGTTTTTATTTTAATAATTAATTAGCTTTTTGCGATACATTTCCATTAGGAAATGCTTTTTAGTTGTAAAGGTTAAAATTACAAACCATCATAAGTTATTGAAATTATTGAAAGAAAGTTTATGTAATGTATTTCCTTACACTGTTAATGCTGAATTTGTTGTTGAAATTGTGTTGTTCTTTTTTTAATAAGAAAGAGGGATTGGATATTAAAAATATTTGAAAATAAAATGATGCTTGGTAATGGGATTATAAAATTTATAATAATAATAAAAAATTCATAACCCTATTTTAGAAGCATAAATATTATAATATTTTTCAGAGAGCTAGCTAAAATGATTTTTTAAATGTTTTAACTAAAATTTAGCTACAAAATAGAAAGCACGGATGTGAATGCTCTTCTTCTTCTTTTTTCTTTTATCAAGGAAAAAATTCAAAGGATCTTCCATATAAATGATAAACACTTTTGCTTTGAAATGGAAAAATAGAAAGATGTATTTACATATGAATTGTAAGGGCAATTACATACTAATGGCGTTTGACGTAGGTTTTAGAATTTTCTACTGTAGGGTGTGCATAAGAAAATATTGGACACCTTATCTCTCTCTAGATACTTTAATTCTCACAACTTATCTCTCTTTCTAGTATTTTTAATGCTTTATTTTATATAAAAAAAGTTCTTTACAAATTTTCTCTCTATGCTCTCACTCATCATCATTTTTGTTATTTTTTTTTCCTTTGGCTTTTTTTATTTGCTATCCAAACATAATAAAAATAGTAAAAAGTAACAAAAAAAAATTCAAGAGCAACACTATCACAACAAACCTTAGCCATTTGTTTTAACAGAATCTTGGCAACTAAATGTTTTTTTTTCCACTCTATCATTTCCAATGACCCTCCCTCTCCTCCACCAAACTAAGATTTTGGACTAAAAACCAAACTAAAAGGATAAAAATAAATTGTAAAAAATATCTTAAGGCATTTTTTTTTTTTAGAGAAGGAGTTGACATCACAATAATTATAAAAAGGGATGTATGTTTATTTATTTTTTAATCAAATCCTATACCCAAAATATTAATTTCTTTAATCAACAAAACTATATCTTATCTTGACCAATTAAAAATTAATTTAACATTATTTTTGACATTTTGAGTGCCCTATAGAAAGTTATTCAAATTAAGTTATAAACCTAAAATCTCATTTAACTTAATTTGTAATGATGAGATTAAAAAAATTAGTGACTAAAATAAAAGATGCTTAAAGGAAAAAAAACCACAATTAGTTTTTTTAGTAAAACAAATTGATATGTTTGGAAAGTGGAAATGATAATAAATAATTATATATAAAAATAAAAATAAAAACTAAAGGTATCAATAATTTACTATAGAACAAGACTTATTGCACCATTTATTGCTACAGTATAATGATATTTTTGTCCTCAATAATAGAAGTCAAAAAAGTGCAAGCAAGGAGAAAATGATCTTTTCATGAGTTTCAATTGATATTAATAAATTAAATAGGGGTAAATCAATCTCTACATGTTTTTTGTTGCATAATAGAATTATTAATTTACTATTAAAATAAAAAAAAAATCAGTGGCAAGGGGCTTTTGGACTTTTTGTTTATTTTTTAAAACAGCTTAAAGACTAAATTATCTTTAGAAGCATAAAATGAAAAATTGAACTTACCGTCTGGGGCTTTTTTATTTTTTTTTTCATGGTGTTTTTGTTATACTCAATTTAAATGAGAGGAAATTTAGTCTTTTAACAAAAAAAAATTATAAAAACATTGTTAGCCCTTGCATTGCACAGTTCAAAGTATGAATGCCATCCTTACCTTTCGAGTAGCTCGAGTGGTGGCATTTTTCAGCCAAACATGACCAAACATCATTTCTTCTAAAGCATCAAATGGCAGCGCAAGTAATGAGATGACATTGGTGGTGATATTTGTTCTCCTTTTGACCTTGGGATTCGTGCTTGTATTTTTAAAATTCAACCGTATCATCTAATATTTATTTATTTCAATTTTATTTCTTATTAATTTGATTGTTATTTGTATTTATTTTAATGATTTTTGAAATTTTTATTTTCAATTTCATCCTTAGTATTTTATTTTATTTCATTTTATTTTTGTATTTAATTTGATGTTAATTTTTTTATTGCTATTTTTTAAATTCATTTCTTGATTATTTTTTTTATTTTATCTTTTAATAGTTTTTATTTTTTAAATTCATTTCTTGATTATTTTTTATTTTATCTTTTATTTTTTTTATTTAATTTTTGTATCTGAGTTTGGTCCTTAGTATTTTATGTTTTATCTTTTTTGAGTTTGGTCCTTAGTATTTTATGTTTTATCCTTTTTGTAATTTATTTTATTTTTCAATTTAATCCCTAATTATTATTTTTTAATTTTTTTATATGATATTTGGTCGTAATTGTTGTGATTGCTATTTGTTTTGTTTTTTTAGTTTGTAATGATTGAGAAATTAGCTTCGTTATGTTTTTGTCTATGCCTTTTACGAAATAATTTCAGTTTCATAACCCGAGTCACTAGTTTTTTTCAATATATTTTTTTAATTAATTATTTTAAAATTTTATTATTTGACTTTAAGTTATTGGATCTTGAGTTTTGTGAATTTTTTTTTATTTTTCTGAAGTTATTTTAATTTTATATCTCGGATTATGTGTTAATTAAATTATTCTTAGTTGACTTGGATTATCATTATTTAGATATTTTTTTATATATATTTGAAAAAAGTTAATCCATTCATTTATAGTATAATACAAGTTATTTATCTAATATTTATGAGGTACTCATGAAATCATATCAAATTTGAGGAATGTAACACGACGGAGTTATGATTGAGTAAACAAATATTTATTGCACGCAGAAGAAGGAATGGGACAAAAAAATAGTTATCTTGTATATCAAGACGAAAATGTGAATTAATAATTTGCTTGATAGTCTCACTTATCTGTATCATAATTCTATATAATAAACTTTGTATCACATAACCAAATGGCATGATAAAGAGACATTTAAGCCGGGAAAAAGAAATCATAGACAGCACAAAATACCTAAAAGTAGAAAAGGCTAAATGCCAATTGCCAATTGCCCATCGCCTTCAGCATCATGTTGTTCACGCCCCAGCTACGCTGCAAGTATAAAATCAAGACCCAGCAGTGTCCAGCCAGGGTCGCCAGCTGTTTCCTTTTGTATCTTGCCTAAGGAATTGTGCGGTATTGCCGCATGTAAATAACACTCGTAGCTTAATTAACAACTCGTTAAATGAAAGTAGTTATTTTTTAAATTATTTAAAAATATATAAAAATTAATTTAAAGTAAAAAACTAAAATTAAAACTAAAATTTTTCAAAAATATTTTTAACATGTAAAAACAAACTAGCTCTAAAAACTCCAAAAAATTCTGTTAGGCTTATATTAAATAGACAAAAACTTCAAGCTTCCAATTGTTACAACTTGGTGGTTCAATGAGAGTGGTGAAGAACTTTGATTGACTTGACCAAGTCAAGATGTTATATTTGTGGTTGACGAGGCTGCAAAAAATATTCAAGATAAAGATATGGGGAATTTGTTATAGGTTGATAAAAATGAACTTGGTGGGCCTAACAACACCTGTAAAGAAAACATTCTAATATTTAAATTAATATAGTGTTTGTTCAGATAACGAGGATAATATATATTCTTTATGCTTATATTATATGTTCTTTAAGCCAAGTTTAAGTACTGTATTATATTTGTGTAAAGTTTTATATTATCCAGAGAGATGAGCTCTAATTCTCTTATGCTCTAGAAATATCTGTTTATATAGATTTTTTTAAAATAATTATTTTAAGAAACATGTAAGTTGTAATATATTTATATAAACATTATATATATATATATATATATGATATGTTTATAGAGATGTATATATTGTATAAAACACCAAGTGGATTCAATTAGACCTGGTCCTATAATTAATATTACTATGTATTTTTTTAATGTATCATCAGAGCCCCTAACTCTTGCAAACAGATATGTTTGAAAGACTTGACATAGCAAGAGTGGGGAAGAAAATACTTACAATAGGTAATGTTATATTTTTGGTGTACAAACAACCATGAAAGTTGTTTGTAGGAGTAGCCTTAGATATAGCCATGAGCATAGTTATAGAGCATAGTCATGAGTATAGTCGTAAACATAGGTATGGTTGTTACCTAGGGTTTAGTTGTGGGTGTTACCTTGGGTGTAGCTATTGGTATAGTCACGTGGAGCATAGCTATTAGCGTAGCCATGTGCGGCGTAGCTCTTAGCATGGCCGCATGGGGTATAGTCATGGACATAATCATTGGTGTAACTATTAACATCATATGTCATTGGCATAGTTGTTAGTACATCCATTATTGTGTTGGGTAAAAAGCTTTTAAGAAATAAAAATGAATTGGCTTTTTGTTCAATTCCCGTAGAAGATGCCAATGATAAGGCTAGAAAATCCTCATGAGGAATATTAGGGGTGCTTTTCATGAGCTAATAAAACTAGACCCAGAAGACTTTACAGACCTGAAAACACCCCAAGAAAAACACTTTAATGCATAAGTCAATAAAATATTTGTATAGGTGATAAGAAGAAAACGTATTCTCTATACTTAAATGTTCCTCAAGTCTTGTATTAAACTAGTGTTGAGTCTTATGTTATCTAAAGACATGAAGTCTAAAAAGATAAGCTCTAACTCTCTTTTATGCTCATAGAAAGATTTGTTTATATAGACTTTCTTAAGATATATATCTTAAGAAATATCTAAGTTCTAATATATTTTATATAAATATCCTAGATATTTATAGAGATGTGTACATTGTATAAAACACAAAGTATACCCAGCTAGAATCGGTCAAAGAATTAATATTATCATATAGTTTTTTCATATATCATCATTAGTCATGTAAAACTACCCAATAGATGGAGTCAAGGACTAAATGAAGTGAAAAATTGATACTTAGATACATCATACAAAGCTTTTGGGCACATGAATAATGGTTTAGCCCTTTGGCTATATTTGTTTTGTCCTTCACCATTAAAATAAACAAGGATTAGATGGTCGGGGCTATATTCGATTTGTTCTTCACTATTAAAATAAATAATGATTAAATGGTTAGGTAAGACATATATTTTTTTTTTATCTATTGATGCCAGCCAGTCCTACATCGCATTTAAGATTCCAAGTTAATGTTTAATGTTAAAAAAATCAGTGTTTTATGTTTTTATCAATATAAAAAAAATTAATTAAAAAAATAAAAACATGATTTTTATTTTTAATAAAATGAATTGATAAATAATAAAAATAGTTGGGAAGAATAATTAAATATTAAAGTATAAATTTGACGTTTCTTTTAAGAAGCAAAAGATAGTTGAACATTCAAATATTTATTCTTAATTGTTCTTTTCATCATATACATTTTCTTTTATTTTTACTTGAGGCTAATCTAGTCACTAAGTACATATAATTTTTCTTGTTATAAATACATCATGAAAATATAATTTATTTATCTAAAACTTAATAGGAAATAAATTATAATAAGCTCTTTGAGATATCTTTAAATCATAGAAATAATTCAAAAGACTAATCACTATTAAAAAATAATTAAAGTAAAGATGCTAAGAAACAAATAGGAGAGAATATTAATTAAACATTAAGTTTGAAAAAAAAAATTAATAAAAAATAAAACAAAAAAAGGTTAGGCCTTGCTAAGCTAGACCTAAAAGAAAAGAATGTATGCTCATCTAGGCTTAGAAGTCTAAACATGTGTACCTGACTTTTTTTTTTAAATAAAAGAAAACAGATAATATGTCATCCACCTAAGCTTTTTTTTTTATTTTTTTAAGAATGACTTTGTTTTTTATGTTAATTTTAATCCATGTTATTTCAATCTGTTAACTATAATATAAAATTCTACTTTGTAATATCGATCTATAATTTGATATTGGAATATTCTTTTATAGTCTACATTTATAAAATCGTGTAAAGTGTAAAAACTATCAACATATAAGATTATGCTAATCAACTTTTGAGGATTAAATTAAGATGAAATAAAGTTTCATAATTGAATTGAAAAAAAAATCCAAAGGACCTAAAAGAGAAAAATGTTATGAATAGTGATGTGAGCAATTAAATAAGTGTTGATGAACAGTGTTTGCTATAATATTTTCTTAACAATAAAACATCGATGTGTTTTACTTCGTTAATAATGAGTCAAACTAGACGTATTTTTTATATATCCTTATTTAATCAAATTCATCCATAATAATAATTATTTTTTAGATGAATCTAATTAGATGAATAATATTTTACACTCATTAGGTACACAATATTTTTTTAAATCTTTGTTTGAATTTCATTCATAACATTATAAATGGCATGTTACTTTTATCTTTTTTCTTCTATGAGAAAGAAAATTACATATCACTTAATACTTGATAGAGACATTATATGTACAATACTAATAGACACCAATATACTGATTTTTTACTTTTTAATTCAAAATCATTAATTAAAATTTCCTCATTATTAGATTCATGATTATAGAGTAAATAAATTTAGATTGATTTGTATAGAATTTGCAAATTAATAAAAATATGATGATAAGGATCATACATTCTTAAAGTTAAATAAAATAATTTTTTTATTTATAAAGTAACATTTAAATAAAAAAGTAAATGTTGAATACTCAAATTTATTTTGTAGGATTTATATTAATTATATCTTAAGAAAAGAAACTTCAAAAAATATTAAAATTATCAAGTTAAGAAATGGTACAAATAACTCTTATTTGCCCTTAATAACATACCTAGTTAAACACTAATAAAATTAAGTCAAAGTTTAATCTCACTTATTAGTCAATTTGCATGATAATCAAACTTGGTTAGATTCCTTGACTCTAAGTAACAATTGATAGCACGAAATTGCTATCCATTAAAAAAATTTAAAACATACAAATTCCATTCTCATTTTAATATTAGTAGTAGTGTTATTTCTAATTTGATTAATAATTCAGTGACTCGAGAACTAATTGGCCTAAATTATCTTAAGGACTACATATGTGTTAACATTAAAAATAAACATCCATGTTCTAACCAATTAATAATAGTTATGTTTACCATCATATAAAGAAGAAAAGGTTGAAATCAACTATGAGTAATGAAATCGATCAATCGTAAGAGTTCTAATTGACCAAGAGAATTAAGTAGCAATTGAATAAATAACTAGGGTTCATAATCAACCATATCAGTTTGAGCATGTGTAAGTACAAGATTAAATCTTACTTAGAACAAGGATCCTTGATAAATTAAAATGATCAAAATTATAGATTAGTAAGGATTCACATGGTTATGGTTATTGGTAAGATAAAGTTTAACTTGTATTAAGATTTATATAATATGTGAAAGATACAATTTATATATGATTAAAATTGGATGAAACACTAATACTATAACATTATTAATAAATTATACTAGCTCTGAGGAATGATGATAAGCCCTACTCGTTCAATTTTCTACAAACTTATTCATCTTTGTTTTCAATGGAGGGTTTTTTATTACTTTTATTTATTGTTTTTTCTTTATTTTATATAATTTAATTACTATCATCTTCTTCTCTTTTAAGAATCTTATGTTTTCTTTACACACTAGTGCTTTTTTTTACCTTATTGAGAGTTGGAACTCAAAGTATAGTGTGATAATATTTACATATGAACAAAATAATAACAAGTAGTAAAAACTTTAAAGAAAATAGTGTCAAACTAACATGGCTAAAAGATTGATGTCTTCTCCTAAGTGTAAGAGTGTCAAAGTAATAAATAATCCGGCAAGACTGGATTTGAACCATAGGGAGGTTAACTATATAAATTATAAATGATGATGATGATGAAGACTTTGAGATATAAGATTAATATGAAAATTAAACAATGATAAAAATAGTTGTTAAGGTTAGAGGATCCACTAATGGTATTTCAAATAAGTATAATATAAACTCCTTTTATTACGTAACTGGAAATCACAAATAAAGAAAGTTCCAATCAGATCATTTGTCATTAATAGTTCATTATAAATTATCAACATGATCATATTAATTATGACACGCTAAAAGATTGATGTCTTCTTCCAAGTGTAGGAGTGTCGAAATAATAAATAACCCGGCAAGATCAGGGTCGAACCACAGAGAGATGAATTGTATAAATTATAGATAACAATAATACAACAACAACAATAACAACAATAACAATATCAATAACAACAATAATAAGAATAATAGTAGTAGTAATAGTACTACTACTACTACTATTAATAATAATAATAATAATAAAGAAGAAGAAGTTGATGAGAACTTTGAAATGGAAGATTAATGTAATGATTAAACAATGATAACAAAAAATGTTAAGGTTAGAGGATCCATTAATGGTATGTCAAACAAGTATAGTATAAACTCTTATTATTCAATTGGAAGCATACACAAAGGAGGTTCCAATCAGATTATAAATTATTAACATGATTACATTAGTTATCTTATTCGATTAATACTAATACTTGTAAATCTCGTTAGGCATTTATGATTATAACTTATGTTAACAACAAATCAAGTTCCTTTCATAGCTCAGGTGTCGGTTATACCATACATTATGGGCTATGAAAGTGTCAAATATTTATTGTAC
>NW_011500810.1:39433-42054 GCF_000495115.2 Populus euphratica | reverse complement strand
GAGTGGGTGACCAACTCTTGACTTGGTGACAATCCTTATCTTCTATTGTCTGCTCAAAACGTCATTGATAATGTCAGAATTAAAACTACTTGAAAACATGGCAGTTATAAGAAATTATCTCAGCTTTCTAGGAAAAAAGATGGATGTTAAAAATGCACTTTTAAGTACTAATTAAATTATCATATTTAAGTAACACCAATATTTTTAAATATTGTTAGGAATTCATGATGGTAACTTGTGTTAATAATAAATGAAGTTTCTTTCATAACACATGTATAGGTTATACCATACGGTTGGCTATGAAGGATCAAACATTTATTGTATCAAGTGTTATACAACACAAATCTATATTAATCATTTCACAAGAAAGGTATTAAGAATTAATAAGATAAAAATGATAAGACATGTTAATAGCAAACTTTATTGGATGTAAGTACTAAAGTCCATATTAATTTTATATTATATACATCCTAACATCATTAGTGAAACCCTTTCATTTTGACATAATAAACTTAGCTAAACATAATACAGAAGAGAAACATAAACAAACAAGAGAAAAACATGATTTTATAAGTATAGTAAAGAAAATGAAAGGCATAAACAAAAGATTAATAAAACAAAAACTAAAGCATTGCAAAAATATATATAAAAAAGAGAGCAAGAACATGATCTTGATCTGAAAACCAAGATACCTAAATGCATGGAAAATGCCTCATTTTATAGGTGAAAACTTGAAACTATTAATTTGATAACTAATTATTGAGTGAGTGACCATCTTTTTACTTTGTAACAATCATTATCTTCTTGTCTTCCAAAAACATCATTACTAATATTAGAATTTGAACATATAGTCTCATGAAAATTCTGGAAAATTGTCTCAGCTTTCCAACAAAAAACAAATAGGTGCATTTAGACTTCTAGAACTTGAGATATGGGCTGAACACTAAACAGTGTCTAGGCTGCAAGACAGATTCAGACTTCTTTTTTTATGATAAAATTTGAACTTTCATATGACAGAATTGAGTCTTGGACTCTTCATGAATGTTTTAGGCCTATGTTTTAGATTTCTAGCCATATAAATCAAATTAAAATCTATAGCTCCAGATATGACCCAATGACTAAATAGTATTCCAGTTTGGACTGAATCAGCATCTCTTTTCTCAGCTTAGTCTTTTCTTTATCCTTTCACTTTCAATAGTTAATCACATCAATCAATCATTTGATTTATGTGAAAGACCTGTATTTAAAATGAATATTTACCATAAATTAAAGGTATCTTATATTATCAGATTTGTTATTATAAAACATAGGTTAGTTAAGGAGTTGTTAAGACTTCAAGTGCAAAATGATGATATAAAATCTTGATAAAAATATACTTGTAAGTAGTAATCACAAACCACAAGGACTAATTATAATATTAAGTATTGAAATTTATCAAATTATTTACTATTTAGAAAGAAAAGTAATTTGTTAAAGAATTTACCACATATATTAAACTAATTTTTTTTACAAAAGTAAATTAAAAGAACATATAATAAAATGTAAGGTTGTAGAGATAATAGAACTAAATCTAAAGCTTTTGACTTCATCTAACTAATGCTATACAAGTTATTATTCCTTGTTATAAAATTCTAATTTTTCAAGTTGATGAAAAATAAATCCTTTAAGTATTTCATGTTTTCTCTTAATAACATTAAAAATATCTCTATATTATAAAACAACATATCTCTTTATAAATTAGTTTTTTTTTAAAGATTCATTAATTCTTTAGATTTTTATTAATCTAAAATCACATGGTAAGATATCTTTATCTTTCACTTAACTAATGATATTTAATTTTAAAAGCTTTTAATCATAAATTACATCTTGGTTTCATTATGATACAATAGGTCAAATAATAATTGGCCAAAAATTTATAAACAATAAGATCAAGTATAAACACTAACATGAAAAAAATAAAAATAAAAAACTTGAAATTTAAATTATGTAATAAAAAATAAACTACATCAAAGACTTACAAAATAAAATTTAGTTCATAATGAATATTAGATTAACCATATGTTATTGGATTACATAAAAATAAAATTAAGGAGAAGAATCAAGATCCTTATCTTGGAATCAATTGATAAAGTGATTTGCTCCAATGTAACCTCCTACTCCAACATGACTTCTTTTTTATTCTCCTTTTCTACTTGTTTATTTTCTCCTCCTTGTTCTCCTTCTTTTTCTATTTCTTTTCTTCTTATATAATAACTAGTCCTTGTTTTTCTTCCCTTCTTTGGTCCAAAATCTTTTTTTATTTGTTTCCTTATTTTATTTTCAAAATTGGCAAATTCTAACCCTTGACTTATAGTGATTAGTACTTAAAAGTGCATTTTTATCAAGGTTTTATATCATCATTTTGCACTTGAAGTATCAATAACTACTTAATTAAAGCATGTTTTATAATAACATATCTAATAATATAAGATACCTTTAATTTGTGCTAAATGTTCATTTTAAATGCAGGCCTATCACATAAATGAAAGGATTGATTGATGAATTTAAGAATTGAAATTGAAAGGACAAAGAGATGACCAAACTAAGAAAAGAGATGCTGGTGCAGTCTAAACCGGAATACT
>NW_011500810.1:0-35005 GCF_000495115.2 Populus euphratica | reverse complement strand
TTTTTATTTTTGTTACTACTACTACTACTACTACTAGTATTATTATTGCTACTGTTATTACTGTTGTTATTGTTACTATTGTTGTTGTTTATAATTTGTACAATTAACCTCCCTATGGTTCGACCCCGGTCTTGCTGGGTTATTTATTTCTTTGACACTCCTGCACTTGGGAGAAGACATCAATCTTTTAGTCGTGTCATATAGCCCTATTTTACCCAATTGGTAAATTCCAACTCCTAACTTTTAGCCTTATTTATCCATCAAATTGACATATTTTGAGAAAGTTACATACATCAAAATTGTATATCTCCCTCCTATTTTTCTAATTCCATTAAAATAGCTTAAATTAGATATTTCTAAAGAACAATATGCCTAATTTATAGAGACATGCTTCTCATATTTATGATACGTAAATTTTCTTAGTCTTCAATAGAAAATTTCACTTTCACACTTCCTTTATTTTTCAAAACATGTATACAAGTCAAACAGAGCTTTCCAAGGTGAATTTTTATCATTTACTTAGCTTTTAAATGGCTTCCTCGATATCGTAAGTCCAAATCTAATTAAGGCTAATTTTTAATTAGAATTCAAGGATTGAATGCTAAATTTTCACTCTAAAGCCCCTAATTTGATGAATTTATTTATTTCTTCAGCATGTAAATAAAAATAAATAAATAAATAAAACTATATGAAATAGAGATATTAAAGATAAACTAGCATAAAATTAAAAATAAGAGTTCAATAAAAATTATATAAAAATTAAGCACATCAAAGTCTTCATTTTGTTTGATTAGAGGTAGTTGTCATTTGTTATAGGTTATGTCCTAGAATATATATTTAGAAAAAATAGATTGGCATGTCTAATAGGACAAAGATTAAATATTTTTTCTTAATGCTACTAAAAATATGTCTTTAAATAAAAATATTGGTAAACTCATCTATATTGTACTAGATGAACAATTAGTATAAGTTATGGAGAGAGGCTAATTTTTTGGTTATGAAAAGCTTGAAGACTAATCATCTTTTTAGATTATAGTGGATCAATCAGTGTAGATATGCCTAGAAAAAGGCCATCATCGTCTAACTTACTATTATAACACAAATCTACATCTAGACCCATCATTAGTGTCAATGCATAATCTCGTATGTTCTTGTAAATTCCAATAAGTGTATTAATACTACTTAAACAACCATACGTGTATCCATTTTACAGATAAAAGTGCATGGTATGATGGTCACAACTAGTTATATAGAACCCCAACTATGTGGCATGCACAGTGTCAAATGGTAGATCTTCCACCTGGATCAAGGGGTTTTGGATGTGTTGGGATCAATTATGAAATTATTATTTAAAGAGTTTAGGAGTCGTCACCAAGTATTATAGTCACTAGAAAACCTACTTGTTTGCAAGAGTCTTGGGTAAAGGGATTAATTGTGCAGGGGGAAGACACAGCACCCCTAGTGTCTCTATGGTAAGCTGCAATATTAATTGTTTTTTTTTAAGTCATATTTATATTTGTTGGTCTAATTAAGATTCAAGAAATGTCTTCTTCAGTAAGGAATTCTTTATCTTATAGATTTGAGGTAAATCCTTCGCTCTAATGAGGTCTTTATCTCTTAGACTCAAAATAGATCCCCCATAGTAAGAAGGTCTCTTTGCCTTATCAAGCTAAAATCTAACAATTCTAATGGTGTATTTATTTCTATTTTTTTATCTTTAATACCTAGAGATATACTTTAAGGTGTAATTTTATACCCTTAAATATTAAAGTCTATAATCAATTCCTAACTCTAATATTGGAAATATGCATTTCGTTGTAAAATTCATACCCTAAATATTCATTAAAAAATTGATTTTTGTGGTGTTTTTGAAATTTTAGCTAAAACCTAATGGATAATCACAAACTTGTTATGATACTCATTAATTGATTTTTATATTTAATTAAAGTATGATAAAAATAAAAATTTTATTTTTACATATAAAATATGCATGAAAAATTCTAGCATTTACCCATTTGCAATTTAAAATAAAGTTGTATTAAAAAAAAAAAACAAAAGAAAGAAACAAGTTTATTCAATACCGAAAAGATGCCTAACATATAGGTCACAATTTTAAATATTAAATATGATGGGGTAAAAATAAATGTGGGGAATCCAAAATTGATTGCAAAAAATAGTCCCTTGAAAAATATGGAATTAAATTGAAAAATAAGGTTATGTTTAGAAAACAAAAAAAATAAAAAAGAATAAGGCTGCCAAAGATTTATTAAGGAATATTTTCCAAACATGTTATAAGGACCGAAACATGCATTTTTTCCTTTGAAAAATCTCACAGAACCAAACACTATTTTAGGCCTAGAACTATATAATTGGTTGACATGTTCGATACATTTAAAAGCATGATAATATTGTTGGGTTTATAATAACTTTTTTGGTCTATTCATTCAATAAATTTTAATACTAATATAATTTGAGTAATATTCCTTTATTTAGTCTAGAAAATAAGAAATATGGAGGGCATTATTTACATTAAAAATAAACATTAAAATGAAAACCAAATAAGAACAATTATTATTTCTTGTCAAATAGAGGAGCTAAAGTTATTTAGTACTTAAAAGTGCATTTTTACTAAGGTTGTATATCATCATTTTGCACTTGAAGTATCAATAACTCCTTAACTAGAGCATCTATTATAACAACAAATCTAATAATATAAGATACCTTTAATTTATGGTAAATGCAGGTATTCTTACAATTCAAAGGATTAATTGTTGTGATTAACTATTGGAAGTGAAAGGACAAAGAAAAGGCTAAGCTTAGAAAGGAGATGCCGATTTAATTCAAATTCAAACACTGTTCAATCATTGGATCATATCTAAAGCTATAGATCTTGGATTTCAAATTAATTTATATGGCTAGAAAGATAAGAAATAAGCAATCCCTGTTAAACACCATGATAAGTAATGGTGGAACACATTTCTGCAACAAGTCATTTGAGTCTTTAATGAAGAAATATGGAATCACACACAAAGTTGCAACCCCTTATCACCCCCAAACAAGTGGACAAGTAGAACTTGCTAATAGGAAGATCAAACAGATCTTGGAGAAAACAGTGAATCCTAATAGGAAAGACTGGTCTTTAAAACTTAATGATGCACTTTGGGCTTATTGAACTACTTATAAAACATCATTAGGTATGTCACCTTATAGACTAGTCTATGAAAAACCTTGTCACTTGCTTGTGGAACTTGAACATAAAGCTTATTGGGCTATTAAAGCTTTCAATTCAAATCTTGATGATACTAGTCAACTGCGAAAATTACGAATAAATGAGCTTCAGAAAATAAAAAATAATGCATATAAAAATTCAAGAATTTATAAAGCAATAATCAAAGAGTTCTATGACAAGATAATACTAAGAAAAACATTCAATGTTGGTTAAAAAGTCTTGCCTTATAATTCACAACTCCATTTATTTACTGGAAAACTAAGATAAAGATGGAGCAGTCCTTTTATTGTGAAACATGTGTATCCATATAGGGTCTGTGATATCAAGAATCTAAAAAATGGTAATGTTTTCAAGATAAATAGACATTATTTGAAAGTTTACTGTGATAATTTTTCAATTGACAATGACTATATTGAATTGGGTGATCATTTTTATAAAGATTGATATTTTTTTCTCATGTTGATTTTGTGTTTCCTTTTGGTGTGACCTTTGTTTTGCTTTTTTTTCCACCTCGGTTAAATGGCAGATAACGGTACTCCGTGACTTAAGTTTGTTATTTTAGTTTCTTATAATAACTGATATTTGTGTATATATTTGTTCAATTATTTGCTCTTTCTCCCTTCTTTACATCTCTTTTCATTTGAAAATGGACACCACTCTTGAAAAATTAAAAAAGTATTTTCCCGCTCTCCCTCAGAATGTGATTACAAAAATTTAACGTGCTAGATGTGCAAGATTGAGATTGTTAATAAACCATGGAATTCCTAAAGATATTTTCTAGCTCATTGAAGTAAAAGTCCAATTATCAAGTGAGTCCTCCAATTCTTTCATTTTATACATGCCTAGAAAAGGTAAAAGCATTTTTGCAAAGAACATCGTGCAAAACGACTAAAAGTCTATCATAAATGTGCCCAATGAACTTGTAATGCAAAATGTCATTACTTAGGAATGATATCTGTAAATTATGAAAATAAAATACAATTCATTAAGGATGACCTGAGTAAGAAGTCTTTAGATAATCTTCTATTGACTGTTGAGAAGCACCCTAGTGGAGATGTGTATCGTGCAATTCATGATTTATGGCCACAATTCCATAAAGAACATGCTCGATATAGTCTTGGGAATCTGACTAAAAAATACCTTGTTTGCCAGTTTTTAAGAAAACTGGATAGAAAGCCTATCCCCGACCCATAGAGGGCGTTTAAGCCGTTTTTAGACGTAAAAAAAAGGGAAGATATGAGCCACAATCATAACTACCTATACACACACATGTTAACTACCTATACATACACATGTTTTTTAAAAAAATATTAAAAAAAGAAAAGGAGAGAGAGAGAGACTCAGTTGGCTTACATATATGTGGTATGATTGCATTTTCACTTTCTCATCTATAAATTCTTCTCTTCCTTTCCTTCATTTCTACTCAACCCACATATTCCACAGATATCAAAATGTGTAGAAATGACAAGTTTCTTAAGTTATCAAATATGAAATATTTACGTTTTTTATGGAATTAGTTCTGAGAAAAAAAAAAGAGTTTTTAGAATCAGCATATTGATTGATACTTAAAAGTGTATTTTTATCAAGGTTTTATATCATCATTTTGCACTTGAAGTATCAATAACTCCTTAACTAAAGCTTGTTTTATAATAATATATCTAATAATATAAGATACCTTTAATTTATGATAAATATTCATTTTAAATGCAGGCCTATCACATAAATGAAAGGATTGATTGATGAATTTAAGAACTGAAATTGAAAGGATAAAGAGATGGCCAAACTTAGAAAAGAAATGTCGGTGCAATCTAAACCAGAATACTGTTAGGTAATTGGGTCATATCTAGAGCTATAGATCTCAGATTTAGGTCTACTTTATATGGATGAAAAGGTAAGACATAGGCCTACAACTTTCATATGAAGCCCAAGATCTAAAAAGGCCATTTTCAAGTCCAAATTGTTGCAACAACAAAGAAGCCCGAATCTGTCCTTCAGCCCGAGCACTGTTCAGTATTTTAGCCATATCTGGAGTTCTAGAAGTCGAAATGAGCTGAATGTTTTACACAAGAAAGCTGAGACAATTTCCTACAACTTTCAAGTTTTCAAGTGGCTCTAATTTGGACGTTATCAATGACGTTTTGGGAAGACAAGAGAAGATAAGGATTGTCACCAAGTCAAGAGTTGGTCACCCACTCATCAATTAGTCATCAAATCAATAGTTCCAATTTTGGCCTATAAAAGGAGGCATTTGCCATGTATTTAGGCATCTTGGTTTCCAAATCAAGATCATGCTCTTGCTTTCTCTCTTTGTATGTTTTGTAATGTTTATGCTTTGTTTTTATTAATATCAAGTTTATGCCTTTCATTTCCTTTCCTTTACTTAGTTAACTTTTATCTTATTTATGTTCTTATTTTGTTTATTTATTTTTATTTCTTTCATTATGTCTAGCTAAGTTTATTATGTCAAGGTGAAAAGGTTACACTAATGGTGTAAGAATAAGTATAGTGTAAAGTTAATATGGACTTGGTGTAAGAATAAGTATAGTGTAAACTTAATATGGACTTTAATGTTTGATACTAACATGTTTTGTATTTGTTATCTTGTTCACTCTTTAATACTTTGGTATTTGTTATCTTGTTCACTTTTTAATACTTTTCTTGTTATATGATTAATCTTGATTTATGTTGTATAACACTTGGTACAACAAATGCTTGGCACTTTCATAATTCATATTGTAACCGACACCTAAGCTATGAAAGGAACTTGATTTGTTGTTAACATAAGTTATAATCATGAATGTTTGATGAGATTTACAAGTATTAGCATTAATCTAATAAGATGACAAATGTAATCATGTTAACAATATATAATCTGATTGGAACCTCCTTTGTGTGTGGTTTCCAATTGAATAATAAGAGTTTATACTATACTTGTTTGACATACCATTAGTGGATCCTCTAACCTTGACATTTGTTATTATCATCGTTTAATCCTTACATTAATATTCCATCTCCAAGTTCTTATCTTCTTCTTCTTCTTCTTCTTCTTCTCTTTATTTATTATTATTATTATTACTATTATTATTATTGTTGTTTTTATTATTATGATTATCCTACACGTGCATGAGAGTGTGGTCACGTACATTAAGTGATAGACTTTGTAAGGTATCCTCATCATTTTTAGAACCCTGATGAAGCAATGGAGTACTTAGACTTGTTAGCTGAAAATGCTCAAAATTGGGACACCGCGGGTACATATGAGGCACCGAGTAAAACTCAACCTCATACATCTAGTGGAGGTATGTACAACCTTAGGGAAGATCATGACCTTCAAGCCAAGTTTGCATCTTTAGCTAGAAAAGTCGAGGCACTAGAATTGAAAAAGAGTGGTCAATTAAAATCTGTTGAAAACATTGTGTGTCAAATCTGTGAAACAAATGAACACTCAACCAACGATTGTCCAACCTTGCCTTCTTTTAAGGAATGTCTCCATGAACAAGCCCATGCTTTAAACAGTTTCGAAAGGCCCAATCATAACCCATATTTGCAAACATACAATCCTGGTTGGAGAAATCACCAAAATTTTAGTTGGAAGAGTGACAATGCACAAACTTCACAACCACCGTTTCAAGCACACCATAATTTCCAAAATTCTCATGGATATGCACCTCCTTATGCTCCACCTCCTAGAAGAAATCTTGAGGAAACATTGCATGCATTCATTGAAAAGCAAGAGACAATCAATACTCAACTTGCTCAAAACATGACAGATTTTAAAGATACTCTTGCAAAATTAACATCTGCTCTCAGTTTCCAAGAGAAAGGTAAGTTTCCATCTCAAACACAACAAAATCCCAAAGGGCAATACAATGCAAATGCAAGTAGTTCCGGAAGCCAACACATGGATCAAGTCAAATCAGTCACTACTCTGCGCAGTGGTAAGGTTATTGAAAAACCCTCTCTTGAACCTTATGAGAAAGATGATGAGTCAATCTCTGAGGGTAAGGAAGGGGTTGAATCTGAAAATTGCAAAGAAACGACTGATTCACCGCCAGCACTTCCATTTCCTCAAGCCATGACCAAACAAAGGAAAGTCAATCACAATTCTGAAATTTATGAAATTTTCAAACAGGTAAGGATCAATATACCTTTGCTGGATGCTATTAAACAGGTTCCTTCCTATGCTAAATTTTTGAAAGATCTATGCACTGTGAAGAGGAAACTGAATGTGAAAAAGAAAGCCTTTCTAGCCGAACAAGTAAGTGCTATTCTTCAGAACAATAATGCTTTGAAATATAAAGACCCTGGTTGTCCTACAATTTCTTGCTTTATTGGAGAGCATAAAATTGAAAGAGCCTTACTTGATCTTGGTGCTAGTGTGAATTTACTTCCATATTCAGTTTTTCAGAGTCTCAATCTAGGTGAGTTAAAACCAACTTCTATATCTCTTTTACTTGCCGATAGATCTGTAAAAGTGCCTAGAGGAATAATTGAAGATGTGTTAGTACAAGTCGATAAATTCATTTATCCTGTGGATTTTATTGTCTTGGACACAGAACCTGTTGAAGCATGTAATTCATTTCCTGTTATTTTAGGACGTCCATTTCTTGCAACTTCTAATGCATTGATTAATTGTAGGAATGGACTGATGAAGCTATCATTTGGAAACATGACATTGGAGATGAATATTTTCAACATTTGCAAGCAACCTAGAGATGATAATGATTTACAAGAAGTAGATCATATTAATGAATTAGTTTATGATCAACTTGAATCTACTTTAAGTAAAAATGAGTTGGATGAATTTAAAGATTTGCAAATGATTTATTCTGAGGAAGAAATCACGGATGAAAAACGCACAAAAAATATTGATGCGAATATTTTGTCAACAGTGACAACAAATTCGACATCTGACATCACACCAATCAATGATTACTTTCCTGACGAATCCTTACCTTCTCTTAGTCCAATGCCTTGGTATGATAAAAATATTAATTTTCTTACTTTAGGAGATTTGCTAGCTGATTGGAGTACCCAAAATAAAGAAACGTTTTTGAACAAAGTGAAGAACTTTTATTGGGATGACCATAACTTATTCAAATATTATCCTGATCAAATATTTCAAAGATTCATTCCCGACAATGAGGTAAGTAATGTCATTAAACTTTGTCATTCTGAAGCATATGGAAGTTATTTCTCGTTAAAAAAGACAGCTACAAAAATCTTTCAAAATGGATTTTATTGGCCCACCATGTTCAAGGACACACATGTATTCTGCAAAACTTGTGAAAATTGTCAAAAAGTTGACACTGGTTAAAAAATTTTGTTTTATAATTCTCAACTCTATGCATTCCCTAGAGAGCTAAGATCAAGATGGAGCAATCCTTATAGGGCCTGTGATATTGAGAATTCAATGAATGACAATGTTTTTAAGGAAAATGGACATCGTTTGAAAGCTTACTTTGATAATTTTCCTAGTGAAAATGAATCAACTAGTTTGAATGATCTTGTAGATAAAGGTTGATTATTTTATTTTTCTCACATTGTTTTTGTGTTTCTTTTTGAGTGATTTTTGCTAGTTTCTCTCACCCCGGTCAAATGGCGGACAACAGTACTCCGTGACTTAAGTTGGTTCTTTTAGTTTCCTATAATAACTGATATCTGTGTATATATTTATGCAAATTTTTTTTTTAATCTCTCTTCCAATTCTCATTTGAAAATGGACACTAATCTTGAAAAATTAAAAAAAGTATTTTCCCGCTTTGTCTCAGAATACGATTACAAACATTTACCATGCTAGATGTGCAAGATTAAGATTGTTAATGAATCATAAAATTCCTGAAGATATTCGTTGGTTGATTGAAGCAAAGGTCCGATTATCAGGTGAGTCCTCTAACTCCTTCATTTCACATATGTCTGGAACAAGTAAAAGCACTTTTGCAAAGAAACATCGTGCAAAACGACTGAAAGTCTGTCATCGATGTGCTAGATGGACTTGTAATACACAATGTCGTTCTTTAGGAATGGTATCTATAAACCGTGAAGATAAAATACAATTCATTAAGGATGGCCTGAGTAAGGAGTCTTTAGATAATCTTCTATTGACTCTTGAGACGATGTGCTAGATGGACTTGTAATACACAATGTCGTTCTTTAGGAATGATATGTATAAACCGTGAAGGTAAAATACAATTCATTAAGGATGGCCTGAATAAGGAGTCTTTAGATAATCTTCTATTGACCTTCAGACGCATCCTAGTAGAGATGTGCATTGTGCAATTCATGATTTATGACCACTATTTCATAAAGAACATGATCGACTTAGTCTTGGGAATCTGACTAAAAAAGACCATGTTTGCTAGTTTTTAAGAAAACTGGATAGGAAGCCTATCCCCGATCCATAGAGGGCATTTAAGCCATTTTTAGACGTAAAACCAAGGGAAGATGTGAGCCACAATCACAACTACTTGTACATACACATGCTTTTTCAAAAGTAAATAAATAAAGAGAGAGAAAGAGAGTGTGTGAGACTCTAGCTGGCCTATATATAGGTGGTATGATTGTCTTTCTAATTTCTCATCTATAAAATCCTCTCTTCCTTCCTTTCATTTCTACATTCAATAAATACAGAAGTGTGTAGAAATGGCAAGTTCCTCAGGTCATCATATAAGAAATATTTATGTTTTCGATGGATCTAGTCCTGAGAAAGAAAAGGAGTTTTTAGAATTAGCAAATCTTCTTGGTCAAGTGCTAACTGAGAGAAAGATTCATTTAGTGTATGGGGGAGGCAGTCTTGGGTTAACAGGAGGTGTGTCAATAGCTGTATTTTTAGGAGGTAGTCAAGTTTTGGGGGTCGTCCCCGAAACTTTAGCACAAAGGGACATCATTGAAAAAACAATTGGAGAGGAACTTCAGGTCTCCACAATGTCAGCTCGAATGAATACAATGTTTAACCATGTTAATGCCTTCATTGCTTTACCAGGTGGTCTAGGCACATTGGAAGAGATCTTTCATATTTCCCCTTGGGCCCAACTGCACATTCACCATAAACTCATAGGTTTGTTAAATGTTAATGGTTATTATGATAAGTTGTTGTCTTTTCTTGATCATACTGTGGAACAAGAATTTCTAACATCTTCTGCATGACAAATCATAATCTCTGCTGCTACTGCTGAACAATTGATTGACCAACTACAATATTTCATTCCTGTAATTGATCCTTCCATGAGTCGCATAAATTGGTCAACTAAGGAAAGCCGTAAAAAGCTTAGATTGGATTTGAGCCTTCATTTGTGAATTTTTGTGTCTTTTGGTTTTATTATTGTGTTTTGTTATTTCTTATATTTGTTTTAGTGTGTTCCAGGTTTGTCAGTGTTCGTTATTTCAAGTGATATCTTCTATACTCTATCTTTCTACCTTTAAACATTGAGGAAAATGTCTCGTTTTAGCTAGGGGAAGAGGGTAGTAGCTAAAAAAAAAACTAATTATGTTTTCTATTTCATAAAGCATGTGTAAAATTGTTGTTACTATAATGGCAGAGTAAGGAGAACTTTTTATGACTCTTGAGACGCATCTTAGTAATCATTCGTAACAAGGTCTATCATAATACTTCTTGAAATATTCAGATTTACAAACTCTCGCATTGTTATCACTTAATTCTACTCATATACTTATTTAACATGTATTCTTAAACCTTAATTTACACACACACACACACTTTAAACATATGATTGTGGGTTGCATATTGGATTATCATATTATTTATGTTCTTTTGTTAAAGGTAACAACTAAGGGAAAGGGATAGTATATAATTAAAAAAAAAAGAAAAAAGAAAAAAATGATAATAATAAAAATGTAGATAAGTTTGGTTTCGTAGCCTCCCTAACTTAAGCAATTAAGCCCGAAGGGGTGTTTTAACACCTAATACCCTAAAGTCAACTGACTTAGGAGCTATCGACCCAACACTTGCTACATGGGTTGAGGAGAAAAGCTTAAAGGAATCAAACATTGCACTATCTATATATCAGTATCTGCGACCCGAGTTACTAAGCTCTTAGGGGTGTCTTAACACCTAATGCCCTAAGACTAACTGGTCTGGGAGTCATTAGCTGAAAGCTCGTTACATGGGTTAAAGATGCATGGTATTTTAAATTATATGTATATATATTAAAAAAAAAAAGATAAAAATAATAATCTCAACCCAAGGAAGTTAACCTTAAACATTAGAACAAAAATTTTATTTTCTTCCAAGAAAAGCCCCATAATTATGTGTTGATCCATTGAGCACAAAAGAAAGGTTTATGAATATCTTGTTAAGAGGTATTCAGCAGGTATATAAATTTAATGAGAGTTTGTTTATCTTGATAGATTAATAGAAGTTAAATAATGACTACCTTGCTTTGTGGAATTTGCAAAGTATTTTTCTATTTTAACGCTTTGATTACTAGGGACTAGTAATAAGCTAGTTGGGGGGTGTGATTGATACTTAAAAGTGTATTTTTATCAAGGTTTTATATCATCATTTTGCACTTGAAGTATCAATAACTCCTTACCTAAAGCATGTTTTATAATAATATATCTAATAATATAAGATACCTTTAATTTGTGGTAAATGATCATTTTAAATGTAGGCCTATCACATAAATAAAAGGATTAATTGATGAATTTAAGAACTGAAATTGAAAGGATAAAGAGATGGCCAAACTTAGAAAAGAAATGTCGGTGCAATCCAAACCGGAATACTGTTCGGTAATTGGGTCATATCTGGATCTATAGATCTCAGATTTAGGTCTACTTTATATGGATGAAAAGGTAAGACATAGGCCTACAACTTTCATATGAAGCCTAAGATCTAAAAAGTCCATTTTCAAGTCCAAATTATTGCAACAACAAAGAAGCCCGAATCTATCCTCCAGCCCGAGCATTGTTCAGTATTTTGGCCATATCTGGAGTTCTAGAAGTAGAAATGAGCTGAATGTTTTACACAAGAAAGCTGAGACAATTTCCTACAACTTTCATGTTTTCAAGTGGCTCCAATTTCAACGTTATCAATGATGTTTTGGGAAGACAAGAGAAGATAAAGATTGTCACCAAGTCAAGAGTTGGTCACCCACTCATCAATTAGTCATCAAATCAATAGTTCCCAATTTTGGCCTATAAAAGGAGGCATTTGCCATGTATTTAGGCATCTTGATTTCCAGATCAAGATTATGCTCTTAATTTCTCTCTTTGTATTTTTTGTAATGTTTATGCTTTGTTTTCATTAATATCAAGTTTATACCTTTCATTTCCTTTCCTTTACTTAGTTAACTTTTATCTTATTTATGTTCTTATTTTGTTTATTTATTTTTATTTCTTTCATTATGTCTAGCTAATTTTATTGTGTCAAGGTGAAAAGGTTACACTAATGGTGTAAGAATAAGTATAGTGTAAACTTAATATGGACTTTAATGTTTGATACTAACATGTTTTATATTTCTTATCTTATTCACTCTTTAATACTTTGCTTGTTAAATGATTAATCTTGATTTATGTTGTATAACACTTGGTACAACAAATGTTTGGCACTTTCATAGTTCATACTGTAACCGACACCTGAGCTATGAAAGGAACTTGATTTGTTGTTAACATAAGTTATAATCAAGAATGCTTGATGAAATTTACAAGTATTAGCATTAATCGAATAAGATGACAAATGTAATCATGTTAACAATATATAATATGATTGGGACCTCCTTTGTGTGTGGTTTCCAATTGAATAATAAGAGTTTATACTATACTTGTTTGACATACCATTAGTGGATCCTCTAACCTTGACATTTGTTGTTATCATCGTTTAATCCTTACATTAATATTCCATCTCCAAGTTCTTATCTTCTTCTTCTTCTTCTTCTTTTCTTTCTTTATTATTATTATTATTGTTGTTGTTGTTGTTGTTGTTGTTATTATTGTTGTTATTGCTATTGTTATTGTTTATAATTTGTACAATTAACCTCCCTATAGTTCGACCCCGGTCTTACCGGGTTATTTATTACTTCGACACTCCTGCATTTGGGAGAAGACATCAATCTTTTAGTCGTGTCACGTATCATCTTGGTCAGGTATTAGCTGCAAGAAAGATTCATTTAGTGTATGGAAAAGACAGCCTTGGGTTAATGGGGGGTGTCAATAACTGTATTTTTAGGAGGTAGTCAAGTTTTGGGGGTTGTCCCCAATGCTTTAGCAAATGGGGATATAATTAGAACAACAATTGGAGAGGAACTACAAGTCTCCACAATATCTGATTGAATGAATACAATGTTTAAACATGCTGATGCCTTTATTGCCTTGCTAGGTGGTCTGGGCACATTAGAAAAGATATTTTATATTTTTCATTGGACTCAACATCACATTCACTATAAACCAAAAAGTCTGTTAAATGTTAATGGTTTTTATGATAAGTTGTTGTCTTTTCTTGATCATACTGTGGAACATGAATTCCTAACATCTTCAGCACGACAAATCATAATCTTTACTGTTACTGCTGAATAATTGATTGACCAATTACAATTTTTCACTCCTATAATTGATCCCTCCATGATTCGCATAAATTGGTCAACTAAGAAAAGCTGTAAAAAACTTAGATTGGATTTGAGCCTTCGTTTATGAAACCTTGTGTTTTATTATTTTATTTTGTTATTTCTTATATTTGTTTAAGTGTGTTTCGGGTTTGTTAGTGGTCGTTGTTTTAGGTGTTGTCTTCTATACTCTATCTTTCTATCTTAGGACATTGAGAATAATGTTTCGTTTTAGTTGGGAGCAAGGAGTAGTAATTGATACTTAAAAAAGAATTTACCATCTGTGTTTTCTATTTGCAACACCATTATTACTAAGATGGTAGAGTTAAGGAGTTCTTTTTTTAAAGTGACTCTTAAGACGCATCCTTGTAAACATTCCTAACAAGATTTATCATAATACTTCTTGAAATATTCAAGTTTACAAACTCTCTCATTATTATCACTTGCTTTTGCTCATATACTCATTTAACAAGTATTTTTAAACATTTATTTTCACACACACACTTTAACATATGATTGTGGGTTGCATGTTGGATTATTACATTATTTATGTTCTTTTGTTAAAGGTAACAACTAAAGGACAGGGATAGTATAATTTTCAAAAAAAAAATAATGATAATAAATATAATTAAAAAATAAATAAAAATATAGATAATTTTGATTTCGTAGCTTCCCTGACCTAAGCAATTAAGCTTGAAGGGGTGCTTTAACACCTAATACTCTAAAATCAACTAACTTGGGAGCTATTAGCTCAACGCTTATTATATGGGTTGAGGAGAAAAATTTAAGGGAATCAAATATTACACTATCTACATATCAGTATCTGCAACCCAAGTTATTAAACTCGAAGGGGTGTCTCAATATCTAATGCCCTAAAACCAACTAGCTTAGGAGTCATTAGCCGAAAGCTCATTATATGGGTTAAAGATGTATTATGTTTTAAGTTATATATATATATAAAAGACAATAATCACAATCCAAGGAAGTTAACCTTAAACATTATAACATAATATTATTTTCTTCTAATAAAAGCCCTATCATCTATCTTTTCATACATTGAGCACATAAAAAAAAAAGAGTTTATTAATATCTTGTTTCAACAGTATGAAGTAGATATATATAAATTTAATAAGATTTTATTTACTTGGATATATTAATGGAAGTTAAATGATGAATGTCTTACTTTGTGGAACTTGCAAATTATTTTTCTATTTTTACGCTTTGATTACTAGGGACTAGTAATAAGTTGGTTGGGGGATGTGATTAGTACTTAAAAGTGTATTTTTATCAAGGTTTTATATCATCATTTTGCACTTAAAGTATCAATAACTCTTTAACTAAAGCATATTTTATAATAACAAGTTTGATGGTATAAGATACCTTTAATTTATGGTAAATACTCATTTTAAATACAGATATTCTCATAATTCAAAGGATTGATTGTTGTGATTAACTATTGAAAGTGAAAAGACAAAGAAAAGGCTAAGCTTAAAATAGAAATGCCGGTTCAATTCAAATTCGAACACTGTTCAGTCATTGGATCATATCTAGAGCTATAAATCTTGGATTTCAGATTAATTTATATGGTTGGAAAGATAAGAAATAGGCTTACAAAGTTTATAGTATGGAAAGACCCAAATTTTCCATTTTCAAACTCAAAGTTTGGCCACAAAAGAGAAGTCAGAATCTATCCTACAATCCAGCCCAAACACTACTCAGAGTTTTACCCATAATTGAAGTTCTAGAAGGCCAAGTGACATGAAATTTGGTGGGTGAAAGAAAAAACCAATTTTCAACAATTTTTATTAAGAAGACCTGCTCAAATTTGGATGGTAAAAATGACATTTCATCCAGATAAGAGCTTGAGGGCCATCCACCATGTCCACAGTAGCACTGCTCAGTATTTTAGACATATCTCGAGCTGTAGTGCTTCAAATGCTCTAAAATTTGGTCGGTGGAAGGAAAATATAATTTCCAACAACTGTCATGAAAAACACTTTGCCAAATTCTGATTGCATTAATGTCAATTCATCTAGCTAAAATACTTGAGTGGTGCTATCCACCAAGTCCACTAAATCAATAGTTAGCCACTACATCAATTATCAATTATCAAATGAATAGTTCTGAATTTTAGCCTATAAAAGAAGGCATTTTTCATTCATTGAGGCATCTTTTTTTTCATATCAAGATCATGTTCTTGCTCTTTCTTTTTATATTTTTGTAATGCATAAGTTTTGCTTTCATTAATCTCTTTTTCATGCTTTTCATTTCCTTTATTATACTTAGTTAACTTATATCATATTTATGTTCTTATATTATTTATTTAAGTTTTTCTTCTTCATAATATTTAGTTAAGTTAATTATGTCAAGGTGAAAAGGTTTCACTAATGGTGTTAGGATAAGTATAATATAAACTCAACATGGACTTCAATGTTTATATCCTAAACAACTTGTTATTAAAATGTCTTATCATTTTTATCTTATTAATTCTTAATACCTTGCTTGTTAAATGGTTAATCTAGATTCGTGTTGTATAACACTTGGTACATCAAATACTTAATCCTTCATACTCTTCAACAGACATCATTATTATAAGAGGAATTTGATTTGTTGTCAACATAAGTTAGCATCATGAATACTTGATCAAATTTATAAGTATGGTGTTACATAAATAAGATGATTAATATGATCATGGCACAGCTGTTGGTTATCCAATACAGTTTGTGCTATAAAAGTGTCAAGCATTTGATGTACTAAGTGTTATACAACATAAATCTAGATTAGTCATTTAACAAATAAAGCAGTAAAGAGTGAACAAGATAACAAATACAAAACATGTTAGTATCAAACATTAAAGTCCATGTTAAGTATACAATATACTTATTCTTACACCATCAGTGTAACATTTTCACCTTGACATAATAAATTTAGCTAAACATAATAAAAAAAAGAAAAATACATAAACAAAATAAAAACATGGATAAGATAAAAGCTAACTAAGTAAAGGAAAGGAAATGAAAGGCATAAACTTGATATTAATGAAAGCAAACCATAAGCAATACAAAAAATACAAAGAGAGAAAGCAAGAATATGATCTTAATCTGAAAACCAAGATGCCTAAATGTATAGTAACTGCCTCTTTTTATAGGTCAAAATTGAGAACTACTGATTTGATGACTCATTGATGAGTGGGTGACCAACTCTTGACTTAGTAACAATCCTTATCTTCTTTTGTCTGCCTAAAACGTCATTGATAATGTCAGAATTGAAACCACTTGGAAACATTAAAGTTGTAGGAAATGGTCTCAGCTTTCTAAGAAAAAATAGAGGTCATTTGGACTTCTAAAACTCTAGATATGGGCCAAACACTGAACAGTGCGTGGGCTGTAGGACAGATTTAGGCTTTTTTATTATTGCTACAATTTGGACTTGAAAAGGGTCTTTTAAATCTTGCGCTCCATATGAAAGTTGTAGGCCTATGTCTTACCTTTCCATCCATATAAAGTAGACTTAAATCTGAGATCTACAGCTCTAGATATGACCCAATTACAGAACAGTATTCCGGTTTGAACTCCACCAACATCTCTTTTCTAAGTTTGGCCATCACTTTGTCCTTTCAATTTCGGTTCTTAAATTCATTAGTCAATCCTTTCATTTATATGATAGGCTTACATTTAAAATGAATATTTACCATAAATTAAAGGTATCTTATATTATTAGATATATTATTATAAAACATGCTTTAGTTAAGGAGTTGTTGATACTTTAAGTGCAAAATGATGATATAAAACCTTGCTAAAAATGCACTTTTAAGTACTAATAAATAACAGGCACCTGAGCTATGAAAGAAACTTGATTTATTGTTAATATAAGTTATAATCATGAATGCCTGATAAGATTTATAAATATTAGCATTAATCGAATAAGATAACTAATGTAATCATGTTAACAATTTATAATCTGATTGGAAACTTCTTTATGTGTGGTTTCTAATTGAATAATAAGAGTTTATTACTATACTTATTTGGCATTGACATGACTAAAAGATTGATGTCTTCTCCTAAGTGTAGGAGTGTCGAAGTAATAAATAACCCGACAAGACTGCAGTCGAACCATAGGGAGGTTAATTGTATAAATTATAGATAACAAAAATACAACAACAATAACAACAACAATAACAACAACAATAATAGTAACAACAACGACAGCAACAACAATAATAGTAGTAGTAGTAGTACTAGTAAAGAAGAAGAAGAAGTTAATGAGAACTTTGAGATGGAAGATTAATGTAAGAATTAAACAATGATAACAAAAAATGTCAAGGTTAGAGGATCTGATTAGTATTTAAAAGTGCCTTTTTATCAAGGTTTTATATCATCATTTTTGCACTTGAAGTATCAATAACTCCTTAACTAGAACATGTTTTATAATAACAAGTCTGATAATATAAGATACCTTTAATTTATGGTAAATGCTCATTTTAAATACAGGTACTTTTATAATTCAAAGGATTGGTTGTTGTGATTAACTATTAGAAGTGAAAGGACAAAGAAAAGGCTAAACTTACGAAGGAGATGCCGATTCACTTCAAATTTGAACACTGCTCAGTCATCGGATCATATCTAGAACTATAGATCTTAAATTTCATATTAATTTATATGGCTAGAAAGATAAGAAATAGGCCTACAACTTTCATGGGTATGGAAAGACCCAAATTTGTCATTTTCAAATTCAAATTTTAGCTACAAAAGAGAAGTCTGAATCTGTCTTGCAATTCAGCCCAAACACTACTTAGCGTTTTACCTATAAATGGAGTTCTAGAAGTCCAAATGACTTGAAATTTGGTGGGTGGAAAGAAAAGACAATTTCCAACAACTTTCATGAGAGGACTAGCTCAAATTCGGATGGTAGAAATGAGTTTTCATCCAAACAAGAGCATGAGGGCTATCCACCACGTCTACCAACAGCACTACTCAGTATTTTAGACATATATCAAGATATAGTGCTTCAAATGATTTGAAATTTGGTGGGTGGAAGGAAAAGATAATTTCCAATAACTTTCATGAAGAACACTTTGCCAAACTCTGATTGCATCAATGTTAATTCAGTCATCCAAAGTGCTTGAGTGATGTTTTCCACCAAGTCCACTAATCAATAGTTGGCCACTACATCAATTATCAATTACCACATGAATAGTTTTAAATTTTAGCCTATAAAAGGAGGCATTTGCCATTCATTTGGGAATCTTGTTTTCCATATCAAGATCATATTCTTGCTCTTTCTCTTTATATTTTTGTAATGCTTAAGCTTTGCTTTCATTAATCTCTTCTTCATGCTTTTCATTTCTTTTACTATACTTAGTTAACTTATATCATGTTTATGTTCTTATATTGTTTCTTTAAGTTTTTCTCTTTCATAATGTCTAGCTAAGTTAATTATGTCAAGGTGAAAAGGTTTCACTAATGGTGTTAGGATAAGTAAATATAAACTCAATATGGACTTCAATGTTTATATCCTAAACAACTTGCTATTAACATATCTTATCATTTTTATCTTATTAATTCTTAATACCTTACTTGTTAAATGGTTAATCTAGATTTGTGTTGTATAACAATTGGTACATCAAATACTTGATCCTTCATAGTATTCAGCCGACATCGTTATTATGAGAGGAACTTGATTTGTTGTCAACATAAGTTCGCATCATGAATACTTGATAAAATTTATAAGTATGGTGTTATGTAAATAAGATGATTAATATGATCATGTTGATAATTAATAAAGAGTTTATACCTTACTTATCTCTAATGTTATTAGTGTATCCACTAACCTTGACATTTGTTTTTATCATTGTATAATCTTCACATTAATCTTACATCTCAAAGTCCTCTTTAACTCATCTTCACCACCACCATCATCATCATCATTGTTGTTGTTGTTGTTGTTGTTGTTGTTGTTGTTGTTCTTATTATTATTATTATTATTATTTATATAGTTAACTTCCCTATGGTTCGATCCTAGTTTTGCCGGGTTATTTATTAGTTTGACACTTCTGCACTTGGGATAAGATATAAACTCTTTGATATTGTCAAAAGTCAAAATCGATTATGAGCAATGAAATCAACCAAGCTTAAAAAGTATTAGTCGAGTAACGAAACTAAAAAGTAGTCGACCATATGGCTAAGAGTCATGATAAACCAAAAGAAGTTGATAGATCATGAGAGTTTGAGTGTGTGAGAGTAACCAAAAGATTTAGTTCTATTTAGAACGAGAGTATGTTTTAGATTAGTTAGGATTTAAACAATTATCAACAAGATAAAATTTAACTTGTATTAGGATTTATCATATAATTTATGACAGATACAATGTGTATAGGATTAATATGTATGGGATTAGGATTAGATATTTGGATGAAATTCTAATATTGTAACAATATAAATAGGCTACACCAACTATAGAAATGCTCGCTAGCCTTATGTAGCAATTTATTGCAAACTCATTTGTCTTTCATCCCTTTTGTTAGGGTTTTTTATTGCTTTCGTTTTCATTTACTATTTTCCTCGATGTTATGCAATTGAACTATTGGATTATTTTCCTCCTTTAAAACTTGTGTTTTATTTACAAGATGAGAAATATAGATATTATTAATGTTTTTTTATTTGTAAGTAAACTTTTAATAAATAATTTAAAATATCATTAATTGATCTATATTTTTCCATGATAGGATCAAATTTTTTTCACCAAAAAATGAATATGCATACATTTTCAATGCGTTTCTAACATCAAGAAAAAAAAAATCTTTATTGCAAAGCAAAAAATTATTCATATATTTAATTAAATAAATAAAGAATGATATGCTCCAGTATATGAAAAAGCAAAAGTCATTAATACCATTTGAAAACTAAACCAGAAAGTTAAGAAATAAATATAAATTAAAATATTTGATCTCATAACACGAGTTATAGATCTAGTTAGGTTAAATAACTTTGTTTTTTGAAATCAAATATTTATTTAATTAAATAATAATAGGAATAAACACACAAAGGAAAAGTAGTGAATAAAATTGAAGGAGAAAGATATTACATAGGGTTGCACAAAATGAAAGCCTAATAATATTAAGGAAAAAAAATGTTATAATCTTAATCGAAAACCAGGTAAAAGTTAAATACTATTTTAGTAAAAATATATTATTTTTTAATGATTTCAATTAAAATTGAATACCTGTCAGATCAGGTATCCCACACTTTTATTTAAATAATCTATTTTAATTAATCTTAATTTAAATTAAAAAAAAGTTAACAAAAAGGCTAAATACTTGAGACTGGGTGGCCCAATGCACTTGATGTAGTAAAAAGAAAGCCCACACACATGGGCGTGTAAGGTTAGGCTCATCGAGCTACTAATATAATAGCCAAAAAAATTAGAGTTTGTATTTTTAAGAATAAAAAAAATTCATCTATTTTTAAAAACAATACCTAATAAACATTCTTAAAACCTTAAAAAAATAATAATTTATCAAGCCATGTCCACCCTAAAAAAAAATTCAGGTAAATGACATATCTTTTGTCTATTCAAAATTCATTCACCAAGTGTGATAGCCAAAAACAATTAGAGCTAATATTTTCAAGAGTGAAAAATCCTTTTTTTATCTATTTTTCTAAAAAAAATACCTAATATATATTTTTAAAATCTTAATTTACCAACCCCTAAAAAATATATATATAAATATGAGAATAAGTAGTCTTTTTAGAAAAAATAAAAGTTTAATATAATTATGATGAGATTTTTCTCGTCAAATAGACTCAATAAACACCTACAAAAAAAAGTTCAAAAAGAGTCTTGTAACGACTTTGGTTATATATAAAGCAGAACATGCATGTCACTGGTGTGTTTTTTTAGAGTTCTTCCATGTTTCACAACTCATCGCATGCGTTTTTGATAAATAGATCCTGCGTACTGGTCGCGGACCTGACCTATGATGTAGATTAAATAAAAAAGTTACTTATAAACGAGGCTTAGATTAAATAAATCTATTTTATTTTAATGAAATAATAAAAAAAAAATAGACAATCAGCTAGATCATATAGAACAAATTAAGAAAAAAAATCATGATCTTGTAACCTTCTAGTTTGGCCATAATGGACAAGAAAAGGAATTGCATTTTCTTTAGGTTTAACACATCAATAAAGTTGCGTTTAAAAACAGATACTATTTATTCGTCCTATGCAAGCATTCTTCTAAAAAAGCCTCCATTAATTCGACAATGCCCTTCATTCTTTCGGACTTTTGATTTCTTTTACTTTTTTTTATTTATGAAAATAAAGTTATACCTTAAATATTTCCAAGATTAAAAAATAAAATATCTATTTATGAACACAAAATAAAATAATTATTTTGAAAATTAAATAAATAAATTATTTCTCAAAAAAAGATATTTGAAAAGTATAAAACTAATGAGCATTTTAAATTATTACTTAAAAAATATAAAATTATATTATATTATATTATTATTTATACGAAATTAATCAGATATATTAATATATAAGTAACTATTTAAAAATAGAAATAGTTGTTCTTACTTAAAGGTTGAAAATATTACTATTTTTATTATGTAAATTATAAATAATAAAAAGAAGACGATTCAATAAAATTATAAAAAATAAGTACTTTTTTTAAATAAAATAATGTAATACTTATTTTATAGATGTAGTAATAATTTTATTTATTACTTCACATTGTACATGATAATCGATTAATTTAATAAATAGTTGAGAAACTAATTGCTTTATTTATAAGAGAATAATATAAGACAGTTTACCTTTTAATATAAATTAATTATTTTTATTTATTAATTCCATTAAATATAATTAATTAGTTATTTATGTGACTTAAACAAAACCTACACAGGATCAAATTATTTTTATATTTAAATATTTATACATGGTATATTATAAGAAAAGTTAAAATATACAGGGAAAGCATTGTTATTTTCCTTATAAAATACGATGTATTGAGTGTTTTTTCATATTGTTTTTTTCTCTTCTGAATACATGGTTTTTTATTCTTCTTTTTTCTCTTTTTTTTATTTTGTATGATTTTTTAAAAAATATGTTTTGATGATTTTATTTTTTAAAATTAAGATGGTTGAGTGATTAGTACTTAAAAATGCATTTTTTATCAAGGTTTTATATCATCATTTTACACTTGAATTATCAATAACTCTTTAACTAAACCATGTTTTATAATAACATATCAAATAATATAAGATACCTTTAATTTGTGGTAAATGTTCATTTTAAATGCAGACCTATCACATAAATGAAAAGATTGATTAATAAGTTTAAAAACTGAAAATGAAAGAACAAAGAGATGGCCAAACTTAGAAATGAGATGCTAGTATAGTCCAAACCGGAATACTGTTTAGTAGTTGGGTCATATCTAGAGCTATAGTTCTCAAATTTAGATCTACTTTATATGGATGAAAAGATAACATATAGACCTGCAACTTTCATGTGAAGCCCAAGATTTAAAAAGGCCATTTTATTTGCTGGCAAGATGAGATAATTTTCTATAACTTTCATTTTGCAAATGGTTCTAATTCTGACATTATCAATGATGTTTTGGGTAAACAAGAGAAGATAAAGATTGTCACCAACTCAATCTCATACATTTAGTGGAGGTATGTACAGCCTTATGAAAGATCATGACTTCAAGCCAAGTTTGCATCTTTAGTTAGAAAAGTCGAGGCACTAGAATTGAAAAAGAGTGGTAAATTAAAATCTATTCAAGACATTGCATGTCAAATCTGTGAAACAAATGAACACTCAACCAATAACTGTCCAACCTTGCCTTCTTTTAAGGAATGTCTCCATGAACAACCCATGCTTTAAACAATTTTTAAAAGCCCAATCATAACTCAAACTCACAAACATAGAACCCTAGTTGGAGAAATCACCCAAATTTCAATTGGAAAAGTGACAATGCACAAACTTCACAACCATAATTTCAAGCATACCATAATTTTCAAAATTCTCATGGATATGCATCTATTTATGCTCCACCTCTTAGAAAAAAATATTGAGGAAACTTTGTATACATTAATTAAAAAACAAGAGACAATCAATACTCAACTTCCTCAAAGCATAACAGATTTTAAAGATACTCTTGCAAAATCCACATCTACTCTCAACTTTGAAGAGAAAGGTAAGTTTCCATCTCAACCACAACAAAATCCAAAAGGGCAAAATAATGCAAATGCAAGTGATTTTGGAAGTCAACACATGGATCAAGTCAAATCAGTTATCACTCTTCGTAATGGTAAGGTTATTCAAAAACCAATTCTTAAACCTTATGAGAAAAATGATGAGTCAATCTCTAAAGGTAAGGAAAGGGTTGAATCTAAACTTTGTAAAGAAAAGACTGATTCCTCACCAGCACTTCCATTTCCTCATGCCATGACCAAACAAGTAGAAATAGAGGATGAAAAAGGCACCAAAAATATTGAGATGAATCTTTTGTCAAAAGTGACAATAAATTCGACATTCGACATCACACCAATTGATGACTACTTTCCTAATGAATCCTTACTTTCTCTTAGTTCAATGCCTTAGTTTGCTAAAAATATCAATTTTCTTACTTTAAGATTTTTGCCAGCTCATTCAAAAAACCAAGACAAAAAAAAGTTTTTGAGCAACGTGCAAAACTTTTATTGGAATAACCCTTACTTATTCAAATATTATCCTGATCAAATATTTCAAAATTATATTCCTGACAATGAAGTAAGTAGTGTCATTAAATTTTGTTACTCTGAGGCATGTAGGAGTCATTTCTCATCAAAGAAAACAACTGTAAAAATCTTACAAAATGGATTTTATTGGCCCACCATGTTCAAGGATTTACATGCATCCTGCAAAACTTGTGAATATTGTCAAAATATTGGATTTATTTCAAAACACAAAGAGTCTTTACATAGTCTTCTATTGACTCTTAAGTCTCATCACAGTGGATATATGTATCATGCAATTCATGACTTATCAACCCATTTTCATAAAAAAAAAACATGTTTGGCATAGTCTTGGGAATCTAACTAAAAAAGACCCTGTTTTCTGGTTTTTAAGAAAATTAGATGGGAAGCCTATCCCCGACCCATAGATGGAGTTTAAGTCGTTTTTAAATGTAAAACTAAGGGAAGATGTGAGCCACAATCACAATTACGATTTGAGTCTTAATTTATAAAACTTGTGTCTTTTGGTTTTATTAATAACATAATATTTGTGTTTTGTTGTTTCTTATATTTGTTTAAATGTGTTTCAAGTTTGTCAGTGTTTGTTATTTCAGGTGATGTCTTTTGTACTTTATTTTTCTACCTTAGAACATTAAGGACAATGTCTCGTTTTGGTTGAGAGGTAGAGGGTAGTAGTTGACAAAACAAATTAACTAACCATGTTTTCTATTGCATAAAGTATGTGCAAAATTGTTGTTACTAAGATGGTAGAGTAAAGGAGCTCTTTTGTTAAAGTGACTCTTAAAATGCATCTTAATAATCATTCTTAACAAGGTCTATCATAAATACTTCTTGAAATATTCAGGTTTACAAACTCTCGTATTATTTTCACTTAATCTGCTCATATACTCATTTAACATGTATTCTTAAACATTAATCTTCACACACACACTTTAACATATGATTGTGGGTTGCACATTGGATTATTACATTATTTATATTCTTTTTTTAAAGGTAACAACTAAAGAAAATAAATAGTATATAATATGCAAAGCAAAAAACAAAAGATAAAAAAGCAAAAAAAAAAAAGGATGATAATAAAAACGTAGATAAGTTTGGTTTCATAGCCTCCCTAACCTAAGCAAGTAAGCTCGATGGGGTATTTTAGCACCTAATACCCTAAAGTCAACTGACTTGGGAGCTATTGGCCCAATGCTTGTTACATGGGATGAGGAAAAAAGTTTAAGGGAATCAAATATTGCACCATCTACGTATCAGTATCTTCAACCCGAGTTACTAAGCTCGTAAGAGTGTCTCAACACCTAATGCCCTAAGACCAACTGGTTTGGGAGTCATTAGCCAAAAGCTCGTTGCATGGGTTAAAGATGTATTGTGTTTTAAGTTACATGTATATATATTTTAAAAAAAAATAAAAAAATAAAAAAAATATTAACCCAAGGAAGTTAACCTTAAACATTAGAACAAAAAAATTGTTTTCTTCCAAATAAAACCTCATAACTACATATTGATATATTGAGCATAAAAGAAAGGTTTATTAATATCATATTTAAAAGGTATTAAGTAGACATATAAATGTAATAAGAGTTTGTTTATTTGGATAGATTAATGAAAGTTGAATGATGAATACCTTACTTTGTGGAATTTGCAAATTGTTTTTCCATTTTAACACTTTAATTACTAGGGACTAGTAATAAGCTAATTGAGGAGTGTGATTGGTACTTAAAAGTGTATTTTTTATCAAGGTTTTATATCATTATTTTGCACTTGAAGTATCAATAACTCCTTAATTAAAGCATGTTTTATAATAACATATCTAATAATATAAGATATCTTTAACTTGTGGTAAATGTTCATTTTAAATGTAGACCTATCACATAAATAAAAAGATTGATTAATGAGTTTAATAACTAAAATTGAAAGGACAAAGAGATGACCAAAATTAGAAAAGAGATGTCGGTGCAATCCAAACCGGAACACTGTTCTGTAATTGGGTCATATCTGGAGCTATAGATCTCAGATTTAGGTCTACTTTATATGGATGAAAGATAAGATATAGGCCTATAACTTTTATACAAAGGTCTGGTTTTAAAAAGGTCATTTTCAAGTCCAAATTATAGCAATAATAAAAAAGTTTGAATATGTCCTGTAGCCTGAACATTGTTCAATGTTTGGCCCATATATGGAGTTCTAAAAGTCCAAATGGCCTCCATTTATTTTGCTGGCAAAATGAGACAATTTCCTACAATTTTCATATTTTAAGTGGTTCCAATTCTGACATTATCAATGATGTTTTAGGCACACAAGAGAAGATAAGGATTGTCATCAGGTCAATAGTTGGTCACCCACTCATCAATTAGTCATAAAATCAATAGTTTCCAATTTTGGCCTATAAAAAGTGGTATTTGCCATACATTTAGGCATATTAGTTTCTAGATCAAGATCATTCCTTAAAAGATGTAATTGGGTCTTTAGAAACTGTTTAAAGCATGGGCTTGTTCATAGAGATATTTCTTAAAAGAAGGCAAGGTTGGACAATCATTAGTTGAGTGTTTATTTGTTTCACAGATTTGACACGTGATGTCTTGAATAGATTTTAATTGACCACTTTTTTTCAATTCTAGTGCCTTGACTTTTCTAGCTAAAGATTCAAACTTGGCTTGAAGGTCATGATCTTCACTAAGGTTGTACATACCTTCATTAGATGTATGAGGTTGGCTTTTACTTGGAGTCTCATACGTGCCTGTAATGTCCTAATTTTGAGCATTTTTAGCTAGCAAGTCTAGGTACTTCATTGCTCCATTAGGGTCTTTATCTTCAAAGGTTCCATTTGCATATTAATTCAACCATTTGCCTATCTTTAGTTGTTAAACCTTCATAAAAATATGAAACCAATCTCCATATCTCAAAACCATGATGAGGGCAAGTATTAAGCAAGTCTCGATACCTATCCCAATATTGATAAAATGTTTCTCCTAGTTTTTGAGTGAAAATGGTGATTTATCTTTTGAAAGAGTTTGTTCTATGAGATGGGAAAAACTTCTTTAAAAACTGTTGTTGCATTTCATCCTAAGCACGAATAGATTCAGGTCTCAAATTTTGTAGTCATGTTTTAGCTTTATCTTTTAATGAAGAAAAAAACTTTAATATGATGATGCTTACGTTACAATTTAAGTCATTATAAGTGTTGCAGACCTCCTCAAATCCCCTTAAATGCAAGCATGGATTTTCCAAATCTAAGTTATAAAAAAAAGGTCAAAGTTGAATAATGTCTGGCTGAAAAATTAAAATGAGATGCATCAAAAGGGAAAATGATGAAGTGTTTTAACATGGTTATTCTCATTATTCTCATTATGAAGTGATTGATTATCTTCTTCAGCTATATTTTTTTAAAATGATGAGGATGCCCTACAAAGTTTATCACTTAATGTACGTGATCACACTCTCATGCACGTATAGGAATAGAATAGAAAGAAGAAGAAAACAAAAAAAACAAAGTTATATAGAAGAAAAGTGAAAAGTGAAAAGAGAAAATAAAATAAAATAAATATTATAATTTGTACAAGAACTTACTTCCCCAGCAATAGTGCCAAAAACTTGACACGACTAAAAGATTGACGTCTTCTTCCAAGTACAAGAGTGTCGAAGTAATAAATAACCCGGCAAGACTAGGGTCGAACTACATGGAGGTTAATTATATAAATTGTAAACAATAACATAACAACAACAATAATAATAATACTAATAGTAGTAGTAGTAGTAGTAATACTAGTAGTAGTAGTAGTAGTAATACTAATAACAATAATAATAGAAGAAGAAGAAAAAGAAGAAGTAAATGAGAACTTTGAGATGGAAGATTAACGTAAGAATTAAATAATGATAACAACAAATATCAAGGTTAAAGGATTCAATAATGGTATGTCAAACAAGTATAGTATAAACTTTTATTATTAAATTGGAAACCACACACAAAGAAGATTTCAATCAAATTATAAATTGTTAATATGATTACATTAGTTATCTTATTCGATTAATACTAATACTTGTAAATTTTGTCAAGTATTCATGATTATAGTTTATGTTAACAACAAATCAAGTTCCTTTTGATTAGTACTTAAAAGTTCATTTTTATCATGGTTTTATATCATCATTTTGCACTTGAAGTATCAATAACTCCTTAACTAAAGCATGTTTTATAATAATATATCTAATAATATAAGATACCTTAATTTGTGGTAAATGTTCATTTTAAATGCAGGCGTATCACATAAATGAAAGGATTGATTGATGACTTTAAGAACTTAAATTGCAAGGGCAAAGAGATGACCAAAATTAGAAAAGAGATGTCGGTGCAATCCAAACCGGAACACTGTTCGGTAATTGGGTCATATCTGGAGCTATAGATCTCAGATTTAGGTCTACTTTATATGGATGGAAAGGTAATACATAGGCCTACAACTTTTATATGGAGCCCAAGATCTAAAAAGGTCATTTTCAAGTCCAAATTCTAGCAACAACAAAGAAGCTAGAATCTGTCCACTAGCCCGAGCACTGTTCAGTATTTTGGCCATATCTGGAGTTCTAGAAGTCCAAATGAGCTGAATTTTTTACAAGAAAGCTGAGACAATTGCCTACAACTTTCATGTTTTCGAGTGGCTCCAATTTTGACGTTATCAATGACGTTTTGGGCAGACAAGAGAAGATAAGGATTGTCACCCAGTCAAGAGTTGGCCACCTACTCATCAATTAGGCATCAAATCAATAGTTCCCAATTTTGGCCTATAAAAGGAGGCATTTGCCATACATTTAGGCATCTTAGTTTCCAGATCAAGATCATGCTCTTGCTTTCTCTCTTTATATTTTTTTTGTAATGTTTATGTTTACTTTCATTAATATCAAGTTTATGCATTTCATTTCCTTTCATTTACTTAGTTAAGTTTTATCTTATTTATGCTCTTATTTTGTTTATTTATTTTTCTTTCTTTCATTATGTTTAGCTAAGTTTATTATGTCAAGGTGAAAAGGTTAGACTAATGGTGTAAGAATAAGTATAGTGTAAACTTAATATGGACTTTAATGTTTGATACTAACATGTTTTGTATTTGTTATCTTGTTCACTTTTTAATACTTTGCTTGTTAAATGACTAATCTTGATTTATGTTGTATAACAATTGGTACAACAAATGCTTGGCACTTTCATAGCCCATAATGTATGGTATAACCGACACCTGAGCTATGAAAGGAACTTGATTTGTTGTTAACATAAGTTATAATCATGAATGCTTAACGAGATTTACAAGTATTAGCATTAATCGAATAAGATGACTAATGTAATAATGTTAACAATATATAATCTGATTGGAACCTCCTTTGTCTGTGGTTTCCAATTGAATAATAAGAGTTTATACTATACTTGTTTGACATACCATTAGTGGATCCTCTAACCTTGACATTTGTTATTATCATCGTTTAATCCTTACATTAATATTTTATCTCCAGGTTCTCATCAACTTTTCTTCTTCTTCTTCTTCTTCTTCTTCTTCTTTATTATTATTGTTGTTGTTGTTGTTGTTATTGCTATTATTACTATTATTACTGTTGTTGTTGTTATTGTTGTTGTTGTTGTTGTATTATTGTTATTTATAATTTGTACAATTAACCTCCCTGTGGTTCGACCTCGGTCTTGCCGGGTTATTTATTACTTCGACACTCCTGCACTTGGGAGAAGACATCAATCTTTTAGTCATGTCACCTTTCATAGCACAGGCGTAGGTTATATGATTAGTACTTAAAAGTGCATTTTTATCAAGGTTTTATATCATCATTTTGCACTTGAAGTATCAGTAACTCCTTAACTAAAGCATGTTTTATAATAATATATCTAATAATATAAGATACCTTTAATTTGTGATAAATGTTCATTTTAAATGCAGGCCTATCACATAAATGAAAGGATTGATTGATGAATTTAAGAACTGAAATTGAAAGGACTTGAAGAACTTAAATTGCAAGGATAAAGAGATGGCCAAACTTAGAAAAGAGATGTCGGTGCAATCCAAACCGGAACACCGTTCGGTAATTAGGTCATATCTAGAGTTATAGATCTCAGATTTAGGTCTACTTTATATGGATGGAAAAGTAAGACATAGGCCTACAACTTTCATATGGAGCCCAAGATCTAAAAAAGCCATTTTCAAGTCCAAATTGTTGCAACAATAAAGAAGCCTGAATCTATCCTCCAGCCCGAGCACTGTTTAGTATTTTGGCTATATCTGGAGTTCTAGAAGTCCAAATGAGCTGAATTTTTTACAAGAAAGCTGAGACAATTTCCTACAACTTTCATGTTTTCAAGTGGCTCCAATTTTGACGTTATCAATGACGTTTGGGGCAGACAAGAGAAGATAAGGGATGACACCAAGTCAATAGGATGCCACCCACTCATCCATTAGATACCCAATCAATAGTTCCCAATTTTGGCCTATAAAAGGAGGCATTTGCCATGCATTTAGGCATTTTGGTCTCTAGATCAAGATCATGCTCTTGTTTTCTTTCTTTGTATTTTTTGTAATGTTTATGCTTTGTTTTCATTAATATCAAGTTTATGCCTTTCATTTCCTTTCCTTTACTTAGTTAACTGTTATCTTATTTATGTTCTTATTGTGTTTATCTATTTTTCTTTCTTTTATTATGTCTAGCTAAGTTTATTATGTCAAGGTGAAAAGGTTAGACTAATGGTGTAAGAATAAGTATAGTATAAACTTAATATGGACTTTAATGTTTGATACTAACATGTTTTGTATTTGTTATCTTGTTCACTCTTTAATACTTTGCTTGTTAAATGACTAATCTTGATTTATGTTGTATAACACTTGGTACAACAAATGCTTGGCCCTTTCATAGCCCATACTGTATGGAATAACCGCCACCTGAGCTATGAAAGGAACTTGATTTGTTGTTAACATAAGTTATAATCATGAATGCTTGATGAAATTTACAAGTATTAGCATTAATTGAATAAGATGACTAATGTAATCATGTTAACAATCTATAATCTGATTGGAACCTCCTTTGTGTGAGGTTTCCAATTGAATAATAAGAGTTTATACTATACTTGTTTGACATACCATTAGTGGATCCTCTAACCTTGACATTTATTGTTATCGTTGTTAAATCTTTACGTTAATATTCCATCTCAAAGTTCTCATCTTCTTCTTCTTCTTTTTTATTATTATTATTATTATTATTATTATTATTATTAGTACTACTACTACTACTACTATTATTATTATTATTGTTGTTGTTGTTGTTGTTGTTATTACTATTATTGTTGTTGTTGTTGTTGTTATTGTTGTTGTTGTATTATTATTATTTATAATTTGTACAATTAACCTCCCTGTGGTTCGACCCCGGTCTTGCCGGGTTATTTATTACTTCGACACTCCTACACTTGAGAGAAGACAACAATCTTTTAGTCGTGTAATTATATTATACGGTTGAGCTATGAAAGTGCCAAGTATTTTTTGTACCAAGTGTTATATAGCATAACTCTAGATTAATCATTTAACAAGCAAAGTATTAAAGAGTGAACAAGATAACAAGTACAAAACATGTTAGTATCAAACATTAAGGTATATGTTGAGTTTACACTATACTTATTCTTACACCATTAGTGTGACTTTTTCATCTTGACATGATAAAATTAACTAAACATAAAAAAAGAAAGAAAAGTAAATAAACCACATAAAAGCATGAATAAGATAAAAGTTAACTAAGGAAAGAAAATGAAAGGCATAAACAAGATATTAATGAAAATAAAACTTAAATATTACAAAAATACAAAGAGAGAAAGCAAAAGCATGATCTTGATCTGGAAACCAAGATGCCTAAATACATGACAAATGCCTCCTTTTATAGGCCAAAATTAGAAACTATTGATTTGATGACTAATTGATGAGTGGGTGGCCAACTCTTAACTTGATGACAATCCTTATCTTCTCTTATCTACCCAAAACATCTTTGATAACGTCAGAATTGAAACCACTTGAAAACATGAAAGTTCTAGAAAATTATCTCAGCTTTCCAGGAAAAAAATTAGAGGTCATTTGAACTTCTAGAACTCCAGATATGAATCAAACACTAAACAATATTTGGGCTGCATGACAGATTCAGACTTATTTATTGTTGCTACAATTTGGACTTGAAAATGACCTTATTGAATTTAAGCTTCGCATCAAAGTTGTAGGCCTATGTCTCACCTTTCCATCTATATAAAGTAAATCTAAATCTGAGATCTACAGCTTCATCTATGACCCAATTACCGAACAATATTTCGATTTGGACTACACTAGCATCTCTTTTCTAAGTTTGATCATTTCTTTGTCCTTTCAATTTCAGTTCTTAAACTCATCAATTAATTCTTTTATTTATGTGATAGACATGTATTTAAGATGGATATTTACAACAAATTAAAGGTATTTTATATTATTAGATATATTATTATAAAACATGTTTTAATTAAGGAGTTATTAATACTTCAAGTGCAAAATAATAATATAAAATTTTGATAAAAATATACTTAAAGTACTAATTACTAGGCAAGAGGTTCCATTGAGTTGAATAACACTTTTAAAAATTTATCTATGACAACACACTAATGATGTATTATTTTTATATTTTAAATAAATTTATGCTAAAATTATCATAATAGTATTTTATTATAATAAAAACCTGATTTTATGATGTAATATGATGTAGTCTAGAAAATAAATGTCCTCGTAAAAAAAATATAGTGTGTTGATAATTTAAAGGGGTTTTAATTAGATAAATACTATTTTTTTTATCATTATTTCAAGTTGTCCAATTTATTTTATAATTGTTATGATTGCTTTTGATTTTTATCAAATAAATAACATAAAATAAAAAAATTGCTGAAAAAACTAATATTAACAAGAAAAAGAAGGAAATGTCCTAACAAACTATTTTATTTTATGTCTTTATCAATCATCAAAGTTGCATTTAAATTTATGAAATTGATCGATTTAAGTTAAATTAGCTCTTACACGGTTTAATTAATAACTCGAAGTAAAGAGTTGAGTCGGGAGGTTTTAAAATTAACCCACTTAATCAAATTTAATAACATTGTTAAAAAAATTCTTCATATTTTTAAATTAAAAAAATTGATCCAGTCGATAGCAAAATGTGAACAATATACTAGTTTGTTATTATAACAAGTTTTGGTGTCATACATGCGCTCAAAATAAAATAATTGTCTAATTCACTAAGTCCCATAATTTTAGTTGTATAATTAATAAATAAATAAATTCTAAAATACTCACATTACCCAATTTAGTTTGGATAATAAGTTATTAAATTTTTAAAAGAATCATCCTACCTTTATTTTAGGTAGGTAACTTAGGTAAAAAAAAATATCTGAATTGCATAAATTACTTGAAGTATTATTTTTAATTATCTATAAATTTTAAAAACTAATGTAATTATAATTTTTCTTGAACATGTTTCTACATGGTGGAAATTTTCATTGGGCCTAACTTTACTTGAAAATTTTAAAATATTTTTAGGAGAAAATAATTAATGATGTAGCAATAAAAATTTCGGATAATTAAATTTACAAAAATTATCCAAATTATTTGACTGAGCTATAAAAAAAAAGGATAGAAAAACAAAATTTTGAGATGGGTAAAGTATGAAAAAAAATTCAAGTGGTTCACATTAAATTAAATTTAAAGAAAAACTAGAAGGCCTAGTTTAAATATTGCAGCCTTAAAGAGAAAAATTCACAATATATTTTATTTTATTTTTATCCTTGAAGAATTTTAATTTAGTAATCAAATATTTTTTTTTAATTTTATTTTTTTATATTATATTAATTAAAATTTAGCCCTAACAGTTTTTTTTTATATTATTGTGCTATTAAGTTCTAACCAATTCAAAAAAAACATCTTAACATTAAGTTAATTTGATTTGATAAAATAAAATTCAATTTTATTTTTTAAAATAAATATAAACTATGTTGATTGAATTTGACCCTGAAAAAAAAATGCAACCTCTTTTTAAATTTTGAACCTTGTTTATTAAATTCTTGGCGTTTCATTTATACACTTTATTTATTTTGTATTTTAATCTCTAGGTTTTATAAGGTTTTATAACGAGAGAAGGAGTCTTTTAAAAATAGAGAAAAGGAAAGAAAGTTATCGAATGTTTACAATTTCGCAAGCAAAGAAACTAATTTTAATGTTTTTGAGTTTCATTTAATCAGAAAAATTTTATTTAAAAACTTTTTAATTATTATCTTGTTAAAAATGAGAGAGTTTTTAGATTCATAACGGAGAATGTTTCTAGATTCATGATAATTTTTTTTGACAAATTTAAAATTATTTTAAGGTTAAGTATAGGTTTATTAAGATTTATGTTGTATTTTTTAAATGTTTATAGGTGAAAAAAAAATTAAAAATACATGTT